>NC_056736.1:113701583-113709083 GCF_019279795.1 Protopterus annectens | reverse complement strand
TGTCAAAGACCGTTTCGCCAAGACCATATGCTCAACTTGAACTCGAAATTTCGACCATGCAGAACCGGCATCTCTGTACAGTGTGGAATGGAAAGATTTCCAACTTCCGCACTGTAGTGCGATCTCGGAGTTGGTATATTTAAGTTCCGGGGGGGTGCATGGGGGCTTGCCCCCCTGGTAGCAGCATGAAGGTAAGTGATTGTTGTGTTTTTTATTTTGTTTTTACATGGTCGACATTTCGGAAGTCGATCATATGGTTTCAACCATATGGTCTTCGACATTCTGAAATGTTGACTATGTAAAGTAGACCCATATAAGTATATATATATATATATATATATACACACACACACACACACACACACACACACACACACATATATATATATATATATATATATATATATACGGGGATATTGCCATACTCTATCTAGTAATCACTAATAGGACAGACAGAATTCCCTCTTTGAAGGTCAGCCCTGTCCTCTGTGTTTATTCACGTGTCATTATCAGATAGCAGGCAAAAAGAATAAACCCACCAGTAGAGTTGGTACATCTGAAATATAGAGAATTGTTTCTTCAGAAACAAGGGTGCCTGAGGCTTTAACATTGTAATTGATGAGGCTGATAACAGACATTTCCCACCTGTGACCAGAAGAGTCAAAGCAGGTAGCAGAAACTGCTAGTACCCAAGCTAAAACAGCACTAGTCTTCAGGATGGGACACTCTGGGAAGTGAAAGTAAATTAGAATCCTTATAACAGAGTATTTCCTCACCTTTCACAATATTGCTCAAAGATTATAAAAATATAGTATATATAAAGATAGTGCCCTAGTACTGCCTAATGCTAGCAACTTCTAGAGTGAGTTCAATAACCTAGCCATGAGATGGGAAAGCTGACTGATTTACAAACTGATGATTAAAGCTGGTAATCACCAATCCTTCAATAAAAAGAGCTACATCTTCTGCAGACCTTCTTCTAAAATAATCATCTAAAGAAATTATTCTTATTGTCTTCTCCTCACATTTTTATCAGCAGTGTCTCTGCTTTTCCTTCTTTTCCTACTGAGAAAAATATCCTTAAATGGTTAAAACATTTCTACAGAGATTCTTCTTACAGAGAAGTCTTGGTCTAGGCCAGTTACACCCCAGGTTAAACAAAATGCTATCTCCTTAGTTGCCATTTCGCCCTGCCATATACCCAGCCTCTTCCTGTCTTGTCGTAGAGTTCCCAGCTTTTGGGAGGAGGCTCAAGTCATACACCTGACCAAAATCCCCCCCAGTTCCTCCTCCTTCCTATATTTTTTAAGTTGATATAAAAGCCGGTACATAAAACTGTAATGAACTGCCTTAACATCTACCGAGTTCCCTTCCTTACATAGCATAGCTTTAGATCTCATCACGGTACCATAACTAACCTCTGGTTGCTTTCTGTCCATGTTCTTACTAGCATGGACAAAGGAGAACTGATAAGTTTTGATTTTGCAGCCTTAATAAAGCCTTTGACAATGAGAGCCACTCTCTTCTCTTCTCTTTGGTGTCCTCGGTTTGCCCATCTGCAGACGTCTATAGCTGGTTCTCTAATAATCTGAATATAGAATAATGAGAGTTATAATTGGAAAACCTCTTTGTCTGCAGTAATCAAGTCAGGCATCCCAGTGCACTCTTTCCTCATCTCCTTCATTTTCTATATTGTTAGTAATCATCCTTACAGGGACCTCTTTTTATCTCATAGTGTTCTATATGCCAGTGACTTGGTTGTATGGATATATTCGAATGAACTAAATAAAGATTTTGTGAGACTAACAAGATTATCTGAGTCCAGGTAGCTCCAAACCACTGACAACAAAACTAAGTCAATATTTTTCAATATTTCTGGTCAGATAAGTAAGTCTCTCACTTACTGGAGCATTTTACTTCAGGATGAGATATCACCATCAAGAGTTCTCTCCTTCAGATAACATGGTTAATAGCTGAACCCTAGGCCAAAAATAAAAATTGCCTTGGCATTGATACCTAAAAGATATGTCAACAAACAGGTCTGCACTTGATAGAAGCCTAATAATTGAATTAAATTATGCACATTTTGTCTTGAAGTCAGAAATGCCACTGAAATCACTACCCAAATGCCCAGCTTGAATATATTTACTGCTATACGACCCCTCATTGATAACTCCAACTTTCAGACATTTTTACATAAATTGTACATATTTGTCTTACTCCACAAATGGAGGCATCCATATATCATTTTATGTGAGATCCAGATAGTTGGTAAGAGAAGAATATTCTAATCTTCATTTAAAGGCAACGCTGCCCTAAACCAGAAATGTACTAAAATGTATCCCAAGTGTATAAATCTTTCATTCAAATGCCTAAATTAAGATAGTCCACCTTATATGGTAAAATACATGGTGGAACTCAAAATTTTTATGAAACATGTGTCTTTCATTTGAAGAACATTCTTAGATAAAACTGTTTCAGCCATCACCCATAATAACTCTTCCTTCTTGCTATCTCTCTCTTTCCCATCATGAATTCTTGCCTTCTTACTCATCTCACTAGAAACCCTCATTTCTTCAGCTGACTGCGAATAAGTTATTTAGTTCTAAGCTGTATCTTAGTGACTTGATAGGAATTGGTTTATAGTCCTTCAGTTTTAAATACATTTATTTATTTATTTATTTATTTATTTATTTATTTATTTATTTATTTCAGTTTGTTAACCGGGAAAGTCCATTGGGCCAAGGTAGTCCATTTTCAATGGAGGCCCGAGAAGAAAAGCTCCAGACAGAAAGATAATATACAATATACAATGTATTAGTACAGCATATGAGAACAACAGTTTAACATTCAATATACAGCAAGGCAGTATTTTCCATATCTTGAAATATATGAGCTAAGTCAATCACTTATAAGATATTAGCAAAAACAATACATTTATGTTCATTTAATACACTGCATGTATTTAGACAAAGGAATTTTAGAGAGATGAATTGAAGCAGTGGCAGAGATTAGAGTAGAACAGAATAGGGATAGGTATCAGGAATCAGGTAGGATGGGTACAGGAGCACTCTCAGAGGGAGTAGAGGTGAGAGTGGAGTAGGGTTTTAAAGGATGGTAGTTTAGGGGTAGTTCTAATGTAAGGGGGAAGAGAGTTCCATAATCTGGAAAGGGAGAATGATAGTAGAAGTTGCCCTGGTGCGTGTAAAGGCTTGTAAATTTCTAAGAGGTTCTGATTTGTGGCTCTAAGTGTTCTATTTGACTGGTGAAGTTTTAGGGAAGAGGAGAGTGATGGACTGTTAAAAGGTTTGAAAATTAGCTTGTGTGCTGTAGTTAGTTGAATGAAATTTAGGTAGCTTGGGAGTTCCAACCAATTTAGAGCATGTAGGGAGTTGTAATTGTGAGTATAGGATTTGGATCCTGTGGCAAACTTTGAAATTTTGTTATAACATGAGGAAAGTTTAGATTTTAAGGATGATTGGAGGACAGAGAGTAGCGGAGTTCCGTAAAAAAGGGAGGGTTTCGATTTTAGGGATGACTGGAGGTTAGAGAGTAGCGAAGTTCCGTAAAAAAGGGAGGGTAGGAGGTAGGTGGAAGATAGGAGTTGTCTAGAAGACAGAGAAAGGTAGCACCTGTGTCGATAAACCATACCAAGTTTTTGATGAGTCTTTTTAATATTGGTTTGTAGGTGGATATCAAATTTTAGCTGGTCATCGATAAGAACGCCCAGAAGTTTTGTATGGGGAACTATTTCAATAGTTGTTTTATTTAGGCTAAGTATAGAGAAGGATGCTTTGTCAGCAGCAGTATGTCTAGAAGGGGTAAAGATCATTATTTTATATTTGGAGGCATTTAGGGCTAGGTGATTGTCAAGCATCCAGGACTCAGTGGGGAAGAAGGCTTCTTGCGTAAGGTTTATTAGTTAAGGAAGAGTTTTGACTGAGCAGATGATAGTGGAGTCGTCTGCGTATTGCACCAGTTTAGCATTGGGGATCTTTTGGTGGAAATCTTTGATGAAAATGTTAAATAGTAAAGGACCCAAAATAGAGCCTTGGGGTACACCTGTTAGGCTGTGAAGGAAAGAGGAAGTGCAGTAGTTCTATTTTACAGCTTGTTCCCTGGCTGAGAGATAGCTGGAGAACCATTTGATAGATGAAGAGGAGAGATTAAGATGGGAGGGTTTAGAAAGTAGAAGCACATGAGAGACAGTGTCGAAAGCTTTAGACAAGTCGAGGAGGAGTGTATAAACTATGTTCCCAGAGTCACGAGCAGAGTTAATGATTTCGAGGAAGGAAAGAAGGGCAGTGGTGGTGCTATGTCCTGGTATAAACCCGTGTTGGGTAGGAGTTAGGAGTTGGTTGTCCAATAGGTAGGGTAATTGTTGGAGGTGAATACATTTTTCGAGTATCTTAGAGATAGGGGATAGGATAGCAATAGGGCGAAAGTTGGAGATTGAACAGTTTGTACCTCCTTTATGGAGGGGGATGATGAAGGCTTTTTTCCAGAGGTATGGTACATATGACTCCTGAATGGAGCGATTGATTAGGATGCTGATGGGAAGGGCTATACCATCAGCAGCTAGTTGGAGAAAGTTGGATGGAATGTCATCTGGGGCATTCGAGCAAGGTTTTAACTTTTGTAGGAGCTTTTCTATAGTGTGGGTAGGAATGGATTTGAGAGTAAAAGGGGAGGACTTAGGGTTCATGGATGTTAAGTTTTTGTTATCAGTTAAGTTGGGGGGGATGTTGTTAGGGAAAGAAGAGGTGAGTTTGCCTATGGAGTCAATGAAAAAGGAGTTAAATTATGTAGCTAGGTGGAGGTCTGGTGTGTCTGGGTCAGGGCAAAGGTTCTCTTTTTTGCCTGGGGATAATATTGATGAAATACTATTCCAAAATATTCTGGGGTTGGTTTTATAATTATTTTGAAGTTTAAGGTAGTAGGATTTGCGGTCAGTGGCTATTTGTTTTTTTTTTACTTGATTTCGCAGTTGCTTGTATTCAGCAAGAGAGTTGGGAGTTTTGTTTTGGTAGTAATTCCAGATTTTATCTCAGTGATGCATAAGTACTTTTGTGTCTTTAGTTAGCCAGGGGGCGGTTTTGGATCAGAGTCTTTTGGTTCTACTGGGGGCGAAGTGGTTAAGTATATCAGTGAAAATTCTATTGAAATGTGAGACTGTGGCATCTAAAGGGAGGGACTTAGAGGGTTCCAGTCTGTTTTAAGGTATTAGAGAAAATTAGGGGGTTGAAATTTTGCATGTTGTGGGTGGTAATGTGTCTGTGTTGAAAGAGGATGGTGGAGGGAGAATAGCATATGTAGGCAGGGAAATGGTCACTGAGGGAGTCTGCGAGTACCACTATCAGAAACTCGGTTTGGGTGGGAGACTAGTATCCAGTCAAGGATGCTACCTGTGGTGTAATCTTTATTTGGTCTAGTAGGGGTTTTGATTTAGCTGTGTGAATTGATATAGGTTGATGCTTTGAGAAGGGGTAGATGAGTCAATGGAAGACCAGTTTATGTTGACATCGCTTAGGATTATAGTCTCACGATTTATGTTGGAAGTGAACCAGGCAAGCATATCTTCCAGTATTGGGATATTGTTACCAGGAGGAATGTACAGGGAGGCAATGCATAAAGTTTTATTGTTATTTACTTTGAGTAGGGTGAGAGTTAGCTCGGCGGTGTGACATGAGGGTATGGGCTTAGTATAGGATGTTACTGTTAAGAAGGAGGAGAAGAGTAAGGCTACTCCTCCACCTTTCTTTTGAGGTCTGTCACTTCTTATAAGTTTATAGTTAGGGGGCATAATTTCGGTATCTTTTATGTGTGGTTTTAGCCAAATAACATGAATGATATTAATGACAAATAGAGTTAAAATGTCCACTTGAAGAAGACTGTGGGACAGCCAGTATAGTCCAACAGTGATGAATGTCCATCGATAATGTAATAGACAAACAATGAAGGAATTAGTACTTACAACAAACCAAAAAGAAAAATTATATGAGAGCTCATCATATCATCAATTAGTTAGTCAGTCAGAAATGTCTATGCTCGCCAGTTCAATGTACTCAAAAAACTCAAGCAATTCAAAGGCCCCGAACTTCCATTGATGATGAAAAATGCACAAGATGTATGAAGAAGCAATGCATATTCATAAATATTCCGTACTTATTTGTAGAATCTGATAGAAATAGTTCCTGTCAAATAAGCACTCCATCCGTCGCCAGTCCACTGAATAATAATCCCAAGCAGGAATGCAGCTCAAAAGAGAACAAACTCCGCAACACTTGGTATTCTAATTAAACATAAACCAACGTCTCAACACTGCAAACTCAAAAAATACACGTCACAAGTAAGAACGCACTCCACTAAACAAGTCAAATAGTACAAAGTGATAAAAACAACAACCACTGTAAATTTCTGGCCTCAGCACTGCCGATACTTTCGGAGAGGTGTGGCAATGTCAATTACGTCTTCCTTCAAGGCTCGCAGCTGACAAGTCAAAAACATTACAGTTAATGATTCAAAGACTGTTTTATAATGTTATGATTTTATGGTTTTTGTCTGCTTCTTGCCTTGTGTGTTCTTGGCTTGACCAGCTGTAATAAAGTTATATCATACAAACTGTGCTAATTTCCATCTATCTTACTATTTTTGTACAATTACTTTTATAATATTATACCTATGGCTTGTCCTTTTTGTTGTATAAAAATCATCTCTACTGTATGTTTTGTATCTAATCTTACTATGCTGAGATTTTTCATGTAATATTTGTATGTAATATTACTATGTGGAACTTTTCTCCTCAGGCCACCACTGAAAATGGGTCTCCCCCGAGTCAGACTTTCCCGGGAAACAAATGTAAAATAAATAAATGAATAAGTTCAATGGATGAGCGATTGACACAAAGAAGTATAATCACCAGGTATCAAACCTGCAGTGAAACAGTAAGAACTGAAATTCAATACTACTCTCACAGATCATTTTGGCTTCCTATTGACATCATGAAACTCATATTGCCACGTTTCAAGACACAAAGAAAAGACTGAAAATACAGGAAAAGAGTGAATATTGATCATCGCTCTTCTCCTTTAGACTTGTTTTTAGAGGGGTTGGGCACGTACCTTATGCCACCTAATGTATGGATCAAGCCCCCACACTCCCAAAGTTATATATATATATATATATATATATATATATATATATATACCAACTTTAAGACTGCCATACTTCAAAGAAACAGGAATAATTTGAGAAATGGCAGTCTGAGACTTTGTATCTCTAACTTTGGATTTTTGGCCACTAGGTCTGCACATCTCAGGCCATGGCAATGTGTGGCCCCAGATTTTAAATCATTACCAACATTTTTGCAGTAATGTATCACCCCATGCAATGTGGTAACTGCACCACAATGCCTTTGCTGTTTAAATATACTAATTCTGAAATTGTAGTATTTTTGAAATCAGAAATTCACCCCAGGTCTGGCCCCATGTCTCTGATAGA
>NC_056736.1:113304083-113354083 GCF_019279795.1 Protopterus annectens | reverse complement strand
CACACACACACACACACACACACACACACACACACACAAAATTAGTTTTCCATAATTGCATTAAATACTGAAAAGTCATTTCATAAACAGGTAGATTTTAGTATACTTAGAAAATGTCAAGTTACTTAGCAATCTAAAACAATATCTTACTAGAACTGGTAGCATATCTGCTTAAATACTTTCCTTCACAGCAGTCAGTTGTTTTGTTAAGTTGTTTATTATGTTCTATACTACAGTCCTAATACAATACAACTCTCTTATAACTAAATATAGAGTCCAGATCACTGAATATTTAAATTCCATTAAAGTTAATCTTACAGACCTAGTTCTATATGTAGTCATATACAGACAGAAAATAAAATTAAGCCATTTAAACTTGGTTAATTTATTTTGTGTACCTGATGTTTGCACTAATTCTGCCTTGTCACATTGTGGCAGTTTTCAACCAAGTGGTATGATTTATAAAAATGCTTTTGGAATGAATCTGCTGCCATGTCAATGCAAACTAAATAAATAAAATAAAGTTGAGTTGCAACTTTTTCACAGAACATTAAATGATATATTGCGCTTGTTTTGGTTATATTAAGGCATTTTCTTCATCTAAATGCTACTATCTCTCACTGATTTTTTAGCTTCCTGCAAAATTGCACAATATTACATGCACAAATTTCTGGAACTGCAGCACAGAATGGCCAGTACATCCCATGATAAGAACCTGATGAGTAAAGAATTAGAACATTCTGATCCTGGGAGTACTTGGCTACTGTGTGTTTCGTGAGAGAAGCCTGAGGCAGTAATCTGTTTCCTAGCATTGCCTAGCAAAGGTTCACTTAAGGGGCCATCACTCCCTGATGATTTTGTATTGTACCAAAAGACATTAGTATCATCAAGGTGGACAGACTAAACTCTTTAAACCCGTAAAGTGGGATCAGAGGCTTCCTTTCTCTGGCCTGCACCATGCTGCTTGCCTGCAGCCTGTACTTTATCATGTTACAACTACCTGGCTTTTAATTTGAACAATCTATTACTGTCATTGCCTTTAACATAGTGCAAACTGTGGCAGCTTCAGCTCAACAGCTGCAGTGTGTCTCTTGTCCTTGTTCCTCTTACCCAGCAATTTCTTAAAGGAACCAGTTTCAACATGAAATATGCATGGGATAATTCTGCACTCCGCTGACTCTTACTACTCATTCCTGTATTTTTACTTGCAATGGTCTTAAATTCATTAAAATTCTGTTAGCAAGGCTATTTCTGTACAACGGTGAAGATAAATACTGTTCTAGTGTCACTTCATTATAGGACCTGGACTACCATCTTCCTTTCATGCTGACAGAATGTAATTGCAAGTATAGTTGCACATAGGGTAGTCCAAACAAGACAACCTTTTTTCATATACTTTTTCGCCCTCAGGAAGGAGACTTTTCATAATAGTTGTTGGTCATCTAGTCTACAGTCTGCTCTAGATGGTTTTAATTTGTCTGGATCCAGATTAATATACCTACAGAAAAAAACACCACCATAAGAGAAGGAGAAAAGTATCCCCAGAGCTCACACCCCTGAGAAAGGTTGACAAACATATATATCTTTTTTCTGATTGCATCATCTGTTAAGCACTGCAGTCTGCATATTAATGATATTGTGTTGTTGTTTTTCTTGTTTGTGTTTTTTTTTTTTTTTTTGCTTTATCCCTTTTTTTCTACCTTCCACAGCAGGGGTAAAACAGTAGTAAACATCCTCCCCAATGTGGTAAAAACTTGATTTCTGTATGGTGAATGGAAGCCACATCAGCTCCACTCTCCAGAGTATTTGCTGAGTGCAGTACCACTGACCTAGGCCCAAGATGCAGAGAGTCTAGCAACTCAGATAACACAAAGTAGCCAGAGGCCTGCCCTCCACCATAGTAAATGAGGTGGAATTTTAATTCTTCTGGGTCTGGCATCAAGCAGAATCTATTATCTATAGCTGTTATCACAAGTAAGTTGCTTGAAGTGAGAAGGTGAGGGAGGTAGATACAGCCGACATTATTCTCTGGGGAAAACATGCTATACGTGATGACTTCTGCTCACTGACACTCACCCTGTGGTACCAAAACCTTTGTCAAGAGATAGTAATTCAGGATTCTGGGAGTAGTAATAGTTTGGAAAAAGGCGATCCAGCCAGAGCTTAGTTGATGGCAGTTGTGCAGAAGAAAGACAAAATTAAAAGAAAGTAATTTTCTAGCTTCATATTATATGCAAGTCTTGTCTATCTTAAATGGGTCAAAGATTTACTAACATAAAATCCCAGTAATGCATTTGATCATTGATCTTAATATGTAACTTGTTTTGCCATTGTTCTACAAACATGTCTTCTGAGTGCTGATAAATTGTTTAGTATTATTTTGTCCCCCACCTCATCTACAGGCAATAACATATATATATATATATATATATATATATATATATATATATATATATATATATATATATATATATATATATATATATATATATATATATATATACAAATATATATGTCACAATACTAAATGAACAATATTCAGACTTTTTCACATTATAATCATACCTCTCCACTGCCTCTGAATTTGAAGAGCGTTCCTGATTTTGGCTCATAAATTGAGCTCATACAATATTTGACTTTCTTGTAAGTCACTAAGGATTACAGAGTCAATATTGTCAGTCATTAGAATTTCATATTTCTTATTGTACAAAAATGCATGTTAATGCAAAATCTGTTGTTCTATTAACTTTTTAAGTGAATTAGAAATATATTTAAAAATTGGCCCTTGTTTTGGTCTTTTGTCCCCAAATTATTATTACTGTTGAGATATTTATTTATTTAACACTTATTTACCAGGAAAATCCGACTTGGAACAAGTCAATTTTCAGTGGAGGACCAGAGAGAAAAGCTCCAGGTGCATGTCTTTGTAACGTGGGAGGAAACTGGAGCATATCCACACAAATGCAGGGAGAGCATGCAGACTCCATATAGAAGGCACCCCAGCTGAGAATCGAACCAGAGAACCTCTAGCTGTGAGGCTACAACATTAACCATTGCACCACTGTAACCTCTGGGACACATATATCAAATGACCACTGAAATGTTATTAACACTCCTAAGACAACAGAAATATTCTTAAGTAAGAGTTTCAATATTTCTTATTCACATATTTGCATTCCTGTATTGTCATACACATATTCTAAGTCTCAGCAAAGATTTATAAGTACTAGATCATGAGTGTCCAACCTGCGGCCCGCGGGCCGCATGCGGCCCTCAGAGCTCTTCCATGCGGCCCACGACCCTTAAATTGAAATCTCACTTTTTTTCCACGTGTTTTCACGTCCGCGTCCTTCAGGCGTTCTGCGCATGCACCACATTACTTTTTTTCACGTTTTTTTTTTCATGGCAGCGTCTGTCAGCTGGTATGCACATGCACCAAAGCACCGTTCGTTTGTTTTTTACTTTTGCGGTAACGGGTAAACAGCTGAAGGAAGGATTAAGATCTCGGCGAAGAAAGAGCTGAGAGTGAGGAAGATTTATTTATTTTTACACACTGACTACATCTCCAGCAGTAACAGGTAAGCTATTCTAAATGCATCATTTTAAATTTTAGGTTCAGTCCATCAGTATAAAAAATCAAAACTTGGTATGTTTACAAAAATTTAATAAATACACACAGAAGTAGTTAAGCACTATTTACAGATGTTATATAAGAGATTAAAAGGAGGGCTGAAAAATCGGATCCTGTCGGTGCTGCTGTTCGGGCTACCAGTTTTGTTTACTTATTTTTTTAATCACACATACAATAAAGTTTTGCTATTACACCATAATCCGAGTCTAAGGGCTGTGGGGTGAGCAGTCTGGTTTGATGACTACCGTTGCCAGTGAGAAAGGCAAAATTGGTCTTATGAAGACAGGCCAAGAAAGTTTTTTCTACACGATCTGCGAGCAAATATTGGAAAGATTTTTTAACAGTGCTTGACATGGATATAAGACAGAAGAACTTGCCTTTTCATAAATAATATAGAAATGATAAAGTTTCTGAATCTGAAATTTCCCCATTTCCAAAGCCCATGCTTCTAAAAATGAATGCTGGATCACCAGTAACCATAAATATGCTACTCTTTTATGATGATGATGATGATGATGATATTGAAGGATGCTGTTGCAGCCGACCTTTAACTTGTTTACTTCAGTAACTCGTTTGCTTGCACTATTGATAAGAAGCCCAAACCAGACTGCTACTTTACCAAGGGAATTTTTTTAATTTTATAAGCTGAAGAAATGGCATAATAAGTCATTATGAGGTACAGCAGAATGAAAGTTTCAGGGAACATACGTACATCTCAAGAGCATCAAAAGTTACTTAGTGCAGAGTATAGGCATATGAGAAATGATAAGATTTACTATAAGTTACACTGTAAAATAAGATTTAGTTTTAAATATTTGTTAGTAATTAAATGGTATTTGTCTGTTATATAGGCAGATGTGGGGATTAGGTGGGGAGGGTGGTTGTGAATGGGAATGATAGTGTACTGTAACTATATTTGAGTGAACATTTGTTGCATTTACCTTATGTCTCGGCACTTAGAAGTTGTTTTCCCCTTACCTTGTTGTATAAATTATTTACAGTACAAATGTTTTCTATTTCTACATACTCTTCCTTTTGTTGTTTTGTAGATGCATCTTTGTAGAATGCTGGCCTCTTTACTTAGAAAAATAATGGGAAGATAAAAGTTTCATTGTTAAGACTTAAGTCAAGATAAGAAAAAGATTTTATAAAGGTGCAATTGTTTTAGTTGTCGGGTTTTGCCATGTGGCAAAGATAAGTAGATAAAAGTACTACTTTTTTTCAGGATACCTCTGTCTCTGTAAATTAGATTTGAAGCTCCGTTTTTACAGTCATGAATCGCTGTATGAAACATGTGCGTTAGATGAGTGCAGCGTTATTAAACACCGGTCTAGTCAAGTGTTTGGTTGCTTGCTTCATAAACAAGGGGACACAGCAAGGCATTCACTGTGGTGTCCAGTTTTTAAGTACCATTTATTTGTTTTGTGCAGTGAGATGAGCTGGAATCTACATTTAAAATGGTCAGAAATATTTAATGCAGTTACAATTAAAGTCCCCTCTTTCAGAATGCATGGTTACTTTGTGTTTCATTTTTAAATTATTTCTTTCAGTACTGAAAAAGCATTGCTGTTCAGAAAAAGGTAATGACAGAATACTTGAACAGCAAGTACAAGCTGTACTGCAGCCCATATTAGCAGAGGAAGGAGAAGTGAGGTGATCTGACTTAGAAAGATTACCCAGTAGCAAGTCACCGGTGATTAATTAGTGCGGAAGGCTGGGGGTGTATACAGCTGCACTCTTCCAGGCTGAACAGTGAAGGAGCCATGCTGTATGGCAGGTTGGGAGGTACAGCTGCAGTCCCATGCTCTATGGGTGGATTGGGATGTTGAACTGTTCTCACAGAGACTGGATGGTAGGTCAGGAGAACAAGCTGCCGTCTCTCCCACAATGTATGGAAGGTTGAAAAATTGAGTTAAACTCTCCCACTCAGTACAGTAGGTTGGTAGGCTCAGCTGCAGTCTTCCAGCCTTTGTGTTAGGTTAGGTTCAGCTGTACTCTCCAAGTTACCGTTCATTACAGCGAGCAGTCAGAAAATTGGTTGGGTGTAAGAGTGAATGTTCAGAAAAGTGAACTCTCCATTCCTGCTGTCTGAGATCACATTGCTGCAGGGCAGGGAATTTGTCCTCCCTCTCTCTCTGATGTGATCTCAGAGTTGGTATATGTAATAAGCAAGGAGTATTGGGGGGGGGGGGGGGCTTGCCTGTTGCAAAAAAATATTTTTTGTTTTTTATAATAATTTTAGATTCAATCTCTAGTCTAGATTGATTGCTGTTTTTGTAGTCTTTGTTCTTATAGTTTGATAGTTGATATAATCACTGTTCCAACCCCACTGTCTGTAGGTTGGGACGTTCAATGGCATTCTCCTTGGCTGCACGGTGGGTTGAGATGTGCAGCTGCACTCTCACGCTGTACTGTATCTTGGGAGGTACAGCTACTGTCCTATACTCTACTGTAGGCAGGGAAGTACAGCTGCCCTCTCCCACACTGTGTGGTAGGTGGGGAGATGCAACTGCACACTCCCAGACTGTACAGTAAGCGCTAGGTCAGGAGTTACCAGATTAATGTTAGGAATGTACCAAACATCCTGGGGTATAAGGTTTCTTGAAGCTTGTGGGCTATTAGACTTACAGTGATACTTGAGAAATTAGTACATGCATCCATAAAGTCACGTTTTTCTGCACATAGGATTGCTGGCTGTCTCAGATTGTGAATGCTTTGCTTGCGATTTTCTCTGTAGTCCTGCAGCCAATTGTGTCTCTACTATTATGATGTATAAAAGATGACTGTTAAGCCACAATTGCCAGTTTTGAAAGTTATTTGATTAGGTGTCATAAACTCAAGATTAAGGTATACCCTTAATGCAGACACAGCAGATGCAGGCACATTCCATTGAGAGTTGGCATGTGGATACTGACTGGCACTGATATTTTAACATTAGCTGTGATAATTGGCTCATTGTATGTACCCACTTAAGTCTTTGTTAAACAAGTACAGATAAGGCAAATATATATATATACGTTGATATTTTTAGTTCTGTTGAATCTGAGTTTACTTTGCACTGTGTAGTTAATTGTGTATATTTTTCCATGTGTGCCATTCCACAGAAGAGGGAAGTTGTATATACACTAATTTAAACTGTGTAACTGTACAATATGTTTTGGACTTGTAGTCTGTCAACATCCTTTACCTCAGTAAGAGAGGGGCAGCTTGGTGATGGGTTGTTTTCTGTTATACACAGGGAGGTAATTGCATTTAAGACTATTTGGATGGCTGTAGTGGCATCTGCTAATTATTTTATGGTTATTTGGATGCAAGACATCTGTTGTACATATTGTTGATGTATAGTCAAACATTCACTAACATTACCTCACTGATAGGGGCACTGTTAAAGTAGGGTTTGGCTACAAATTGAAATGTTCGTACCCTTTTAATTTTTTTTTTTTTAAGTTGTCAGTTACATTTATCTGTTTTTTTAATAATTAGAATGAGATATTGAATTTTAGTGCAAATATTATGCATACACCTGTGGTGTTTTGCTCTTCAGTTTATGTGAGAGACCTTTCTTTTTTTTTTTTTTTTTTTTGCTCTTCAGTTTACGTGAAGAGACCTTTTTTTTTTTTTTTGGTCCTCACTTGCTGTTTGCAATGATATATTTTACATGCGGCCCCCAGACAATTTCTGTTGACTCAATGCGGCCCTTTAATCTGAAAAGGTTGGACACCCCTGTACTAGATTATGCAGGCTTTTATATTTCAGATTTAAAACATAGTATTGTCTTTATGAAACAATATTTTTAATTCCTGTATATTATTTGTATAGCATATTTTATTTTAATATAAATGCCCTGGCCTTCAGTAATTTTCTGCATAATTTTAATGTAGCATTTTACTGTACTGAGTAACTTCAGTCTATGCTCTCTGTTTTTACACATTTCCTGTAAGAGTCGTTCACAGTTTGGCATGTCACACTTATACTCTTCTCCAACGTTTCTCATAAAAAGAAAAGCACGCATAATATATCAGATTCTAGTCTAATTGCCTTTCATATCCATAGCTCTCCAAGTTTCTGTTGTTTTAGCTCTGCAGCTCCACACAATCTCTGAAGCAGTATGCTTTCTCAGTCACTGGACAAGTTATCTGTGGTTCTTCAGATGAAGGGTATATAATATCATTTTTCATTTCTGTTATAATACTTGTTCAGAGTAATAAAACTGCAATTTCTGGGGCATCTACCTGATGTAATTCATGAGATATTCTTTCATTATTTTACTAATGAATGTCATACAATTTACTGGTTAAACTAAGCATTAAGACATAAGAGTACATATTAAACAGTTCTATTGAAAATTCACTGATGCTGTAAGATTCAGGTACTACCATTAGCTCATAGATGAATGACTTCATGTACTTTTGTATATTGTATCTCTGATGCTTTCCACATGCATGTAATTCACAGTTTGTCATTATGAACTGAACAGCAAAGCCCTCAATAGCTGGTTGGACATTGGTTATATGGATATTCCCTGGTACTAAAACAACTGAAAATGAAATGTGTTTATATCTTTTTATGTTTTCAGTGTGAGTTCTGTTTGTACCCAAAGCAGCTCTTTCCAGAGTGTGCTTTATCAAAGTATATTATCACACATCAGGTGTGTACTGCACTCACCTTCATCTCCCTGCTTCACAGTGCAAAAAACTGATAGAAATGACCCAAGAATTTGAAAATGAAACTCAGTAAAATAAAAAAAATCCTTAAAACCTAATCATGCCTTTACTAAATTTACATCAACAAACTAGTAAGTGCTTACTTGATGTGTACAGCTTCTTTATGACTTTGCATATCATGGGATGAATTCATGTATAACTCCCAACTTCTTTGTTGAAGAATTCTGGAAAAAGTCAAACAAAAGGAGGAGGATAAAAGACCAAAATCAGGGACAATTAAATATTACTCTAGTTCCCTTAAAAATTTAATATAACAACAAGGTTTACAACAACATGCATTTTCTGAAAAATAAGTATGAAACTTTAATGTTGGCACTATTGACTGACTGTAAACTTTAGGGATTTACCAGAAAATCAAATTTGTATGAGGTACAGAGTGAAATATAAGGCAAAATCACTGACATTTTGCAAAATCAGGGACAGCTAAGAGGTATGGTATCATGTAATCAAGAACACAAACAACCAATTAAAAACTGATTAGTTTGTTAAATTGGCAAAAAAGCTCCAATAAATAAACTGTACATATTATAGTGATTTTTTTTTTAAATTTTAGTAATACCATCTTTGCTGGATTTTTTTAAAACCTCATAGAATGGGAAGAGTAGTGATGGGGTGACAGAGAAAAAGGAGGGATAGAGGGCCTCGTTCAAGCTGGGCAGATAATGTAAGCATTCATTATGGTAAACTGTGTCATCTATAATTTTAAAATTATTAAACATGTAGATAATATGGTTAAAGGAACATCAGTTTGCCTATATTCTACAGCTAGAGTCACTTCTAAAAGCATTCACTTTCACTATCTTTTTATTCATTAGTTAGTTGTGTAAATGAACTGGTCACCTTGGACCATTTCCAGTCATATTCTATGCCACAATGGTAAGGTAAATGAGAATATATTCAGTAAACTAGTAACTGCTCATTTGTCATTGCTTGATGTATTTGTGCTGAACTGTATAACATTTTGTTAGGGTATCTGGGATTAATAGATTCCTGGAAATAACAGGCACTGCCTGATTCTAATATTTTTTTCCTAAGTTATAGTGATCTCAGCATGAAAATAATAAGACAAGGGATGAGGGGTAAATTCCCCCACATGGGGGACAGGGGAGGAATTTCCCCTAGATGAACTCTTTATTGTGTGTGTTTTGCTCTGTTTTAAATTTGTCTGCTTACCCTTCAGCCTCTTGTACATGTTTTGTGTGCATCTATGTACTGAGATTGCCAGTTATGAGCAGCGTTTGCTCAGCAATGGCTGTTGAGGATTCATTATTCAGACATAAAGTAAATGTTAATAAACATATGAGAATTCCCAAATCAGGGGAAAACAATTCATAAAGAAACAACCATGTATCTGTCTGAATAAATAAGTCCCACAACGATTTTATAATATTCAACCACACTGCTAGATCATAGACGGATAAAGATTTTTTTACACTTTCAGATTATTGCTTTTTTCCTCAGTGATTGTGCAACTCTGACGTTCATATACATAAGTAAGGACGTTAAAGAAGGGGTTTGTTCCCTACATAACAATGTGTGCCTTTTAATATCAAATGCAGTTTTAGGGGTGTGCTCATCAATGAGTTTCACTCATCCTATTTGCTGCCTCTGCTGCTGCTGGCTATTTTATAAGTTGACTGCTTAAAGGCAATCAATAACCAGACAATTTAGAATAGCTGTTAAAGTTGTTAAATCCATACATTGCAACTCATACAAATAGTGTTTACTAGGCAATCTCAAACTGTATTGGAACTTTAATTTCATCTTCTCCTGTTTTGGACACCAGCAGTAAATCTCTCTTACAATTTTCCTCAACACTTTTACTTAAGGACTCCCTGTCTTCTGCTTTACCTCCCAACTCATCAACTTTCTCCAACTTCCTACTAATTCTTATTACTTCCCAAATCTCTTATTTAATTTCAACCCCCTTTCTAATAATTTGGTGCACTTATTTCTAAATACAATTCCCAACAAAAGTAAATTTCCCAGACAATTTCCTTAAACATTCTCTACCATCATATTCCGCACACATGCTCCTATGTTAAATCTCCTTCTAAGCAGCAGCTTAATTCCATACAAATGGAAAAATCCCATTTTATCTATCTTCTCAAATTCCCAAACTCTACTCTTCCTGAACACATCAAACAACTACCAATGTTTCTCCTCTTATAATGTAATAAAAAATCTTTCACAAAAGTTAGTCTTAAAAGTATTCTAAGTTAAATCATATTTTAACCCCTTATCTTCACAGCTTCTGGCCTGGCTTTTGCACCTCAATGGAAGTGTTATTAGATCACTTAAATTATTTTTAAATACAGATAAATTACTTCATACTGATTAATATTTGCTTGCTTTTAAAAATCCTTAAACTTACTTGACTACATACTAAGCACTATAACATTTTAATAGCGTTGCCTTTTTATATAAAACAATCAAGTGGTCCAATGACTCCTTCAACAACAGATCTTTCTAGATACTTTTCTCAAACTTTATATCAACCACTGCAATTTCCTAGTCTAGTATACTGCAAGGTTTGATTCCGGAACCCATGTTTTCTCTGCATTTATTAATTCCCTTAGTATTGACTTATGTCATATCAAAATGATGATTTGCAGTGATGATCTTTTGTTTCAAAGAGCCTTACTATCCTCTTCAGAATTACAAACCCTCCTCCAAGACAACTTCAGTAAGGTTTGCCATCTCTTTTCCTACAATAAACTGACTGCTAATTTCATTAATATAGAATCAACAACCCTTGAATCCCACTTAGCACCTTTACTTACCTCTGCACTTAACATCTCAGCCTCTGTAGGTAATTCCATCTCACAGACTGACTCAAAACATACCTTAGTAGTCTGCTTGGCCCTTCTTTAACTTTTGATTTAGTTAGTTTTATGTTTGCTAACTAGTAAATAATCTAGTCCGAAAAATATTTTCAGCCATGATCCAGATAGAATGGCAAGTACTAGTAGAACACAGTCGCAGATGCAAGTTGAAAGAACAATTAAACCAACTGCAGGTGCAAATTATTTAAAATAGGACAATACATACAACAAACATATCTGTTTACAAAATATAAATGAAAAATAAGAGGGATATACACAAAGTAGCTGGAGAAGCTATGGGGTGGCAATTCATGAAAGAGGTTAGGTTGGAACAAGCTGCTTCACAAATTGATGATAAGAGCTGTGATTAGTAAAACAACAGA
Organism: Protopterus annectens; assembly: GCF_019279795.1. Classification (NCBI taxonomy): domain Eukaryota; kingdom Metazoa; phylum Chordata; order Ceratodontiformes; family Protopteridae; genus Protopterus; species Protopterus annectens. Next base: position 113,342,520 of record NC_056736.1, on the reverse strand, counting down.
ATATTTTATACAAAAATATTCTAAATAAGAAAGCAAACACAAAAGGTTTTCTTAGTCTATGTTCTGGTGCCATATCCACTACTTTATATGATACTGTGGGCTGCACCAGCACTTTGCCTACTTGATGTTCAGAATGTATATATGGAAGGACAAATTCTGCTCTAGTTTTAAACCCATGTACAAATATATATATATATATATATATATATATATATATATATATATATATATATATATATATATAAATATGGGTCTACTTTCATAGACCGAACGTACGAATCGCCGACACACATGTTCCCGACCCCAAACAACCGAAAACACACCACACCAACAACTCAACATACCGAACACCATAACACCGACACAAAAAACGCCAAGTACACATTGCACACAACAACATATCCACTTACCTTAACCTAAACCCTAACCCTAACGTCCGACACTACACACTTACCCAACCCGCACCCTAACTCACTTAACACACCCCTACACCTCAACACCGTCACTATCGCACACTCACCCTACCTGCACCCTAACCCTAACTCACTTAACACACCCCTAAACCTCAACACAGTCACTACCGCACACTTACCCTACCTGCACCCTAACCCTAACTCACTTAACCCACCCTAAAACATTCAGCCCGTCACTATCGCACACTCACTCCACCTGCATTCTAACCCTGACACACTTAACACTACCCTACACTGCTCTCGTCACTTCCACACACTTACCTCACGGAACCCTTAGTCCGACAGCACCGCACACTCACCTTTCCCACACCCTATCCTAATATCCCTCACTATCGTACACTTACCTGTCCGCTCCCCAATACTACATCTTTCACTTTCGCACACTTACCATATCGCGCTCACACTCTGCCGTTGTCGGTCTCTCAGCCGTCGGGATTTCACGTTTTCGGTAACCTACCTGTTCGGTCGTTCCGTCTCGGTCTTCCGGGTGTCGGTGACGTGGCGCTTCGGTCTATGAAAGTAGACCCATATATATATATATATATATATATATGTGTGTGTGTGTGTGTGTGTGTGTGTATGTGTGTATATATATATATATATATATATATATATATATATAGGCATCTGTGAACAGCACTATTGAAGGAATGTCTAGTTGTTTTAGTTACTATCACCTAGATGAAGTGACTTGCCCTTTTTAAAGAATATTATTTACAATATTAGTAGTGTGATATTTGCTCAGAAACTGCAGTCATTGCACAAAATGTACATTCCAGCCCTGTGGCCCATTACAGTCTATTCTGAACAAAGAGAATTTATGGATGTTGCTACAGGCTGATGGATCTATTTAGTAAATACTTTTTAAGAAGTAACTATTGTGAATGAAGATCTTTGAAGATGAATACCTCGTGCTTCTTAAGGAATTTGTAGGTGCTCTTATTTGAAGTTTATTCTTTAAAAAGGGCAAGTCACTTCATTTAGGTGATGGTAGTAAAACTATTCAATAAAAATTTGCCTCTAGTAGGGACTGGTATTCTTCTGTTATTGTGTCTTGCAACACAGTACTGTTACATTTTGAGGCCTAGGAGGATAAAAATATGTTATTGATTCAGCTATCTGAAGTAAGGAAGTAATTTGATGGAAAAAGGGGCTATATGTGGCAGTCTGTATTTACTCTGAAGATTAATACATTTATGGCTATGGCTCTTCTCACCTCAATATGAGTTGCACCAGCACTTTGTTTCCTTGATATTCAGATATATATATATATATATATATATATATATATATATATATATATATATATATATATATAGAAGGACAATTTCTGCTGCAGGGTTAAACCTATATATCTATCCATATATATATATATATATATATATATATATATATATATATGGGTCACCTTTATTTGCCCAACAGTTCATTTGACTGAAACTCATTTGTCTGACACTCATTTGCCTGACAAGTAGTACTTGCAGGCAAATAAAAGGGATATATCCCTTTCCCCACTGTAGTGCGACCCTGGAGTTATTATATATAGTTGGGGGGCGTGGAGCTTTGATTGAAATTCTCTGATTTTTGTTGTATATTGTTAAATAAAAACCAAACTAGGTGGGGGGCTCCACCCCCACACCCCCCTAACTATATATACTCATTGACAGGGTTGCAGGTGCTGACTGAGGTTTCTTTTTGAGAATAAACTCTTCATTAGGCTTATAACGGCCCCAGGGCTATTAGCCTAGTAACCTAATATGATCCTATGAACCAAAATTGAAATGATCAAGATGAAAAGATCAGAAAGTCAAATAGCAAAGGGTTACATTTCCAAAACTATAAACATTGAAATGCAACTGCCCATGTCAAATACCAGCCGGAACTTCTGAATGGAGATTGCAGACATACACAAAAAACAGGTACTACATTTAAACAAAAAAATGTACTTTTTTCAACGCTTGTTAATAGAGATCGCAGTACAGTGAGGATTGGGAAATTTACCCTTTTCTCCATTGTAATGCAATCTCAGAATTTACATATATAATTTGCAGTGCATGTGGGGGGTGCAGGGGTGCTTGCCCCCCTGCAAAAAGTTGAAAAATGCGTATGGGTCTACTTCAGTAGATTGAATTAACATATAACCAACTGAAAAATGCATATTTTTGTGTTAAATTATGTATTTAAATGTAGTACCTGATTTTTTGTGTGCCCCTTATCTCCATTCAGAAGTTCCAGCTGGTATTTGACATGCTGAGTTGCATTTCATTGTTTGTAGTTTCAGAAATGTAAACGTTCACTATTTTTACTTTGATCTTTTCGTCTCAATCATTTCAATTTTGGTTATATGTTAATTCAATCTACTGAAGTAGACCCATATATATATATATATATATATATATATATATATATATATATATATATATATATATACACACACACACACACACACACACACACACACATATATATATATATATATATATATATATATATATATATATATATATATATATATATTGGGATCTGTGAACACCAGTGTTGAAGAAATGTCTAATTGTTATGGTGTACAGAAAAGAAAACAGTTGATTATTAGTGTTCATGGTTAATTTGCTTTTTTAGCATTGTCGCCTCACAGGAAGACGTTGTCCTGTTCGATTCTCAGCTAGAGCGTCTTCTGTGTAGAGACATGCGTGAATGGGCGTACCTTCGTTGAAGGTTGTGCGTCAGGCCTGGCAAGTCGGTACGTAAAAATCTGCTGCCAATCATTAGTGGACCGAAGTTCCGCTGTGGCGACCCCTAACCAGGAAAAGCCGAAAGATACAACAACAACTTAGCTAATTCCAGAATAAGCCAAATTCTTTATTTTTATAGTTTTATGTTTATGATGGTTGTGAATTGTTGTGCTGAGGTAAGTACTAAATCATCAGCATAAAGCATGAAATCGATTGGAGGTAAATCCCCTAAATGTCATGAATAAATTGAAGGGATAACAAACAGAGGCTGGGGGGTAGGGATGCTACTTTTGCAAAGATGCCTAAGTCCAATTGGGCCATTGCCTTCATGTGAAGGTTGTGAGAGATAGTGTGTACATCATTGTACAGCTGTGCTGGAAAATCTATAGTCTTTTAGTTTTAATTGCAGAAAGCTCTGTTCAATGTTTTCAATTACCTTTTAGGTTTAGAAACATTGTTCCAGTCAATAAACTAGTTTATATGTTGGTAAAGGTTGGATTGTTTGTGTGAAACTAACTGTTAGTGTGCCAAATGTTGGGAGAAAACCAAGCTAGCTGTGTGTTAGGTTGTTGAACATTTGTATTTATTTTAGAATTCATGTGTAAATAATTGTTTTGAGAATTTCGGATAGCGGACGGATACTGGCAATACACTGTAATCACTGTCATTGGATGGGGAGGGGTTTTCATCAGAAGTATAATTACTGCATGACTGAGACCATACCAGACTGTCTTAGCTGTCCATAGTTTAATTGGTTCATCTGTATGTACTAGGCTAATGACCACTGGAGCCTTTTTAAGTCTACCATTGCATCCAAAATCTCTAACACATTCTGGAACCTTTGGTAGTATAAGCAGGGGCTTTGTAGATGAAACATTTACAAGCAGGGGCCTGGGAGATAAACCATTCACAGGCTACTTCTCCATTAGAGATATAGATGCCAAACCAGGAATGAATTTCTGGTTACCCATCCAGCTGTCCGGTTATTCTTGAATTGGGTTAGGGAAGAAATGTCTATCATTTGTATGGGGAGTCTGTTCCAGAGAAAGGGTAGTCTCTAGGATACATACCTGTCTCTCCAGCAGGTCCTGTTTATTTTACGAGTAATGTTTAAGTCTTTGGAATGGCTAATTATGGTGCTGTTTGTTTTGTGAATATGAAGGAGGTCCATAAGATGGGGTCTGAAGATGACTTGCATGCCTAGCATAGATCTCCCCTCAACAGCCTGTAGGAGACAGAATACAGGGATAGGGCTTTAAGGCAGTCTGCATAGGACATGTATTATTTTAGCGAGGAGCCTGTGTATGTTCCATTTGCTGGATGTACCCAAATGTGGCCTACAAATTTGATTTGTATAGGTGGTGATTTACTGACTGCCTCTGACCATCAGAGACATAGGAGGTAGACCAGGGGGTGAATTTTGTTTTTTTATCCATTGGTCTAAGTTGCACTCAAAAAGAGATAGGGAGGAATTCTACTTCATATGGATGGGAAGTCTGTTCCAGAGACTGGGAATTCTCTGAGAAACACATCTGTCTCTCTAATATGTCCCATTTACTGCATATCACAAGCAAAATGTAGGTCTTTTAATCTAGTAGCTCTGATGCTGTTTGTTTTGCAGATGTTCAAAAAGTTGATTAAAACAGTGTCCAGGGATGCCCTGTATGCCAGGCAAATCACCTCTCAGAAGCCTGTGTGATACTAAATAAAGAGACAGAACTTTGAGGTGGTTAGTGTAGGACACTGTGTTTATTCCCTGTATTATTTTTGCAAGGAACCTTTGTGGACATTCCAGTTGCTCCATATGTCTGGTCAGGTATGTACTGAAAGGGCATTATACTCTGTGATGGGTCTGATGAGTGAGTGAGTACAGTGGTATGATGGAATCTCTTGTCCTAGATGTCATGACTTTGCTTATACATTGAGCATCATAGAAGGATTTTCTTACTACCTTGGACACATGCTGGTTGAAGGATGGGTTACTATCTACATGAGTTCCAAGATCTCTGACTAGTGAATCAGCTTTTAAGGGTATTTTATTGATGATGTTGTTACCCGGGGTGATAGACTTCCCAAAATGTACTATAATGCATTTCTTGATATTGAGTTTTAAGTCATGGCTTTGGCATCAAGTGTTTGTCTGCATTAGACCTTCCTGAAGGGTGTTCTCATTTGGGGGGGGGGGGTTCAATGATTGCTCCCAGTTTGCAATCATCTGTGCCTTTGACATTAGCTTTGACATCCAAGAAGCAGAAGCCAAAGAGGAATGGGCCTAGCACAGAGACCTGGGGGACTCCACTGGTCACCGGCCTCTTTTTGGAGGTGGTCTCACTTATTCTAACCTTTGGGGTCCTGTCAGTGAGTCAGCTAGCTATCCAGTGTGTTATAAAGGGGTTTATACCTAGTTCCATAAGTTTGTTGACAATGCCCAAGTGGGGTATTGTACGAAATGCTTTAGCCGGATCTAGGTAGGCAGTATGCACCATTTTCCCCTCATCCATTGCCTTACTGAGCCTTTTCAAAGACGTCCAACAGATTCAGTTAGCATGAATGTCCTTTGAAAATGCCAAACTGGGATGGATCCAGAGTCTGGAGGTCTGTTATGTCCTTGTTGATAATTTCCATGATAATTCTTTCCATGGCTTTGCAAATAAGACCAATCAAAATAATTGGTCTGTAGTTTCCAGAATCTGTTGAAGGTCCTCCTTTATGAAGGGGAATGACCATTGCAGTCATCCATTCACATGGCACAAACCTTGTTTTAAGACTATAGTTAAATAATGACTCAAAGGGTCCTGATAAGTCATATTTTAGAATATTCAGGAGGTATCCTGGGACATTATTGGGGCCCACTGAGGCTATGTTTTTGGTTTTAGTGAGTGCAGCCAGTACATGCTCCCTAGTTACAGCTGCAGGGGTTATGTTTAAGTGTATGTTTGAGGGGATGGTTGAGGGTGAGAGAGGGTTAAAGTTGGAACTGAATTTGTCCACTAACAGGTTTGCTATATTGCCAGGCTCAGTGACTGTAGAACTATTAACCTCCAGTTCAGCACATACAGCGGATATAAAAAGTATACACACCTCTGTTAAAATGCCAGGTTTTTGTGATATAAAAAAATGAGACCACAATAAATCATTTCAAAGCTTTTCCCACCTTTAATGTGAACTATAACCTGTACAATTCAGTTGAAAAACAAACAAATCTGTTAGGTGAAAAATATAAAAAATAAAAAACGTACAATAAGTTGGTTCCATAAGTGTGCACACCCTTAAACTAATACTTTGTTGAAGCACATTTTGATTTAATTACAGCATTCAGTCTTCTTGGGTACGATCTATCAGCATGGCACATCTTGACTTGGCAATATTTGCCCACTTTTCCTTGCTAATGCGCTCCAAATCTGTCAGATTTTTGCACAGCCCTCTTCAGGTCACCCCACAGCTTTTTTATTGGATTTAGGTCTGGGCTCTGGCTGGGCCATTCCAAAACTTTAATTTTCTTCTGGTGAAGCCATTCTTTTGTTGATTTGGATGCATGCAATTGGGTACAGGTTATAGGTCACATTATATATGGGAAAAGTTTTGAAATGATTTATTGTGGTCTCATTTTTTATATCACAAAAACCTGGCATTTTAACAGGGTGTGTAAACATTTTATATCTACTGTAGCTGTGGGCTGCCCTTGAGTTTTCTGACATAGATGTCAAAGGCCTTATGGTTATCTTTCAGCTGTGAGTGTATCTTAACCTCAAAGTTGGCTTTGCTTGATCTAATTAGCCCTCTAAGTTGCCTATTTACTTTGTTGAGAGAGTTTCTATTTTTATGGGAATTACACTTCCCAATTTTTGTCATATTTTTTCCCTTTAGTTGTATATCCTATTTAATTTTGAATGTCACCATGGTGGTTTCTTTCTAGTGTTAGTCCTGAGCTTACTTTGGGTAGGTACAGCAGCCTCTATGCAGCCATTGACATGGTTGTACAGAATTTCTGAGAACAATTCAACTTAGGCTGCTGTGTAACCTGGGTTGGGGGAGGCACTGAATTTTGACAATCCATCACTTAATAAAAAGTAATTTGCCTTGGAATAGTTCCTGTTACTCATTTTAATGGGATTACAGAGTTCATTTTGATTTTGAGGGAGACAGCTTTAAGGTTGGACCTTACAAGGGAAAATGAGATACTGGGGGTCAGCATTCTCTCACATTTGTAAACACGAGGTTCAGAATATTTAACTATTGGGTGTATTCACTATTTGGTCAAGAGTGTTTGTATTTACGAAGTCCAGGAATGTCTGTGCCTGTAGATTTGAGGCCTTGTAGGCTTCCCAGTCTACAGAGTATAATAAAAGTCTCCCATGAGTAGGGTGTAGGTTGGATGGTAAGTGTCTCCAGTAGGTCCAAGTATGCATTGTGAGCTTCTTGGGACATGGGGAGTGACCTATATCTGGTTAGGATTTGGTACAAGATTTAGTCTATGGTGATTTGCAGGGAGGAATTCCAGTATGTCATCCAGGTTGACCAGCCTAGAGGTATGCTTGTTATTGATGTATATTGAGACACCTCCTCCTTTAGCACTTTTCTGTGCAGCTACTGGTCTAAAAGTGTGGAAGGCACTGAAACCTTGCACTGCTGGTTTACTCTATGCTACTTTAAACCATGACTTGGTAATTGCTCAGATGTCTATATTCTTAAGTGTGAGGACGGCTTAGAGGGAGTACAGTTTTTTATCTAGGCCCCTGGCATTGAGCAGTAACATTGAGATTCTGTTGAGTTAATTTTGCTATGTTGGTAGGTTTGTCAATTTAGCATTGCCTAAAAAGGCACTATGGAGGGGTGAATAAAGTTGTAACCAGTACTCAAAAGTCTAGAGAGGAGAGGTGAAGACCATACTTGGAAATGCAACATGGTCTATTAACCATGTCCTCCCAAGCTGGCAAATATTGGATCCCCTTAGAATGACACCAGAAAGACAGCCAGTTGTTGAAATCAATAATTCTTTGCTCATATTACAGCATCATCTTCAGTGAGGGTAATATGCTGCTCAATGCTAGGCTCATACCAGCCACAGACATATAGTCTGAAAGCTCCATAATGTCTCTCTTCGTATAGTCCAGGAAGGTACATCTCAGGACATTTACACCTACATGGACTATGATGGAATCATGCAGGTATCTGTGATGTAATGACTTGAGTGCATGGGTGATTTGGAGAATTCTAGCTCCAGATAAGCAACAAACAGCTGTCTTCTCCTTGTTCAGCCTGGTTAGAGGGACATCAGTATATCTTACAATGGAGTCCCCTGTGACGAGAGTCCTGGGAAGTGTGTTTGGTTGCCTTAGCGACTTAGTGTTTGAGGCACCACTGAGAGTGATATTATGTGTGGTGTTAGCAGTTGTTCTTTAGTGCGTTTGAGCTTGCTGAGGCACAGCTTTAACAATAAGTGATCTAGGCAATCTTTGTTGTTTAGGAAGGTTGCTTTTAAGAGCCTCAGCACATGTTAGTCTATGTGTGTGTATGTTGTATACTATATGAGGTGGTGGTTTTGACAACCTGATGTGTACTTATATGTAAGAGGTTGGCCTCTGGTTCTCCTTTTCTGCCTCTCGTCATATCAGTACCACTACCCCTGCTCTCAGCACTCTTTTCTCCTTCAGTTGCACCAGTTTTAAACTCTCCCACTGTCATTAATGGGTACTTCACTACTTTTGTTGTGCTTGACATCTTTCCCATTCCTCCTCTGATCATCCTACAAGATTTGTCCTCTTTTTCAAAACTCTGCACCACTCTTTTTATTCCACTCAGATTTTGTTGTTCTTTTATCCTCTTGGGTCTATCAGTCAAGTCCTGTGAACTTTCCTTTGCTCTGTCCCCTACAGTGTGCACTACTTCCCCTTGCTTGTCTCCTCTTCACCTGATCCTTTCTGCCAAAATCGATTAAATCCCTTCTCATCTTCTCCTGCTCTAGTTCCATCCTATCTTTCTCTACCCGTCACGTTGATCACGTTTCTTCTTTTCATGCTCTGCTTGTCTCATTCCCTACTTGCTCTATTTCTAGAATTTCAGATCATTTCCCCAGTTCGTATATTAATCCCCATAATCTTATTATTTAATTTCAAAAATGTTTAAGGGGTCTCAAAGCCACACTATACTGTGAGCATTATTCATCTTTTTTATTTTTATTTTATGTATTTTAATCAGGTAAGCCTACTGAACAAAGTCTCCTTTTTAGGGGTGAACCAGATACACTTCTAGTTAAGTGATTTGCTCAGAGTCACACAGCAGGCAAAGGAATGTCTGAGGAATCAGACTATCTACTCTTGACTACAGGAATCAACTCATTAACAGCTCAGAGTCTTAATCCTTTGTGCTGAGAGTTTTACCCTTTCCTTATCTCCATTCTTTCTGCTAGCAAACTTCTTGATAAACATGTCCCTTAGCAAAGTTGCTTAATATACGTTAACATTACGATGATAACAGTATAACAGTTATCAATGTAAAATGCAACACAAGTAACAATGAACTATGTTGCTTATATCTAAACTGTATTAGGCAAAAACTATGTAAATTTGAGGTTGTCACTTCTAATATGGCACCTTTAGTGAAATGCTGGACTTTAACTGCACCTAAAGATTGGAACCTGTCATTTGTTGGAATTGTCTCAAAATAAAACCTTGTTTTAGCCAAAAAACACAAAGCATAAGTTTATAATTTCCTGTCAGGTTCCCAAAAAGATAGGGTACTTGTGTATTATCTCAACCTGGAAACTATGTATGTTAACCTGAAAAGGGTTGCCTAAAGTGTTTGTTATGTTTTCGTGAAACTATGTTAACCTGAAAAGGATTGTCTAAAGTATTAAGTAGTTTTCTGTGAAATTGTTTATGGCATTGGAAGAGGAATAATGGACAAATTCCTCTTCGTGGGTAGCATCCTTTCCTGACCTAAGTTCATGAATAATGCAATAAAGATGCCTGCTGCTTCTCAATGCTTTGAAGAAGGACCGGTTTATTTTTTACATTTTTGTAAATCTTTACTATACAGCTTAGAACCTAAACTTCGTAGACAAAAAGAAGTATGCAGAAAAGTGAGTACATAGAAGTAATATTAATGCTAAAAGTGCTACTTTCTACATTAAAACTGTAAGCAATGTAGACTACATTCACAGTGGTATGCTGCATCAGAAATCCTACATTCGTGATTCTGATATTACCAAAGAGAAGTGATTGATGAATATAACGACTGACTTTTCATGGGCAGTAATCATGAAAAGCAAAGGAGTCTGCAAGGAATAGTAAGTAATGGGCCACAGCATTTCTCCCCAGAGGGAATCCTGGGCCAGGGGTGGTAAACGTTATCCCGCTTCAAACACATACTTCTGCAAATCTGAAGTTGTTTACTCACACCCCCTCGTTGGTCAGGTCTGACCATAAGCTAATCACCCTTGACATCCACATCCCTCCCCCACCCCCCCAGTAAGGAAACCTCCGTAAAAAACATCTCCAAAGCCAGCTTCATTGTACTCAAGTCAGAAGTGACAAACTTCATGACACCCATGCAGATGGGAACTGAAAGTTTGATTGCTGAATCGTATACTAAGACACTGTACAAGTACATCCACTCGTGCATGAATCGTGCCATCCCAAATAGAACCAAGACACTCTCCTCCAAAAAAAGGAATCCAATCTGGTGCTCCCCTGCCAACCACAAGGCATTCTATAACTATGTCAAGAATCTAAATGGCAATGCTCAGATCTGCTCTGAGCTACAATAGAATGGCATTAAATATACTGATCCCAAGGATATTGCCAATATCCTGGCAGATCGATTCAGTGCCAACTTCACCCCCCTCTCACCCCCTAAAGGGACCATCTCAATACTGAAAGATTGCCAAATTCCAGTAATAACGGCCACACAGGTAGAAAACGCACTCTCCAAAGCTAAGATTACAGCATCCATGGGACCAGATGACATCCCGGGCTGTGTACTACATGGACTACAAAATTAACTGGCACCTCACCTAAGTTGCATGTTTAATCATAGCCTCACCTCAGGCTTCGTGCCCACTGAGTGGCGCACAGCTACAGTTATCCCACTCCACAAAGAGGGATCCACCTTGGATCCTGGGAACTACCTCCCCATTAGTCTGATGAGCCTGATCTGCAAGGCCATGGAACGTATTATCATGCAACTTATAAACAAAGACATTGGCAACCTTCAAACACTGGACCCCACCCAGTTTGGGTTCGTAAGGGGCAAATCCTGTCTCCTGAACCTGATTGACTTCTTCAAATCAGTCTCCAGAGCTGTGGATGAGGGTAAGGCAGTCCACACAGCCTTTCTGGACCTCAACAAGGCCTTCAACACCATCCCCCACTCTGGAATCATAGATAAACTTACTAAGCTGGCCATTAATCCCTACATGACTCAATGGGTTGCCAACTGGCTTACTGACAAAACCCACACTGTAAAAGTAGCCGAATCCAAATCTAGCTCCAGACAAGTGACAAGTGTAGTACCTCAGGGTTCAGTCCTGGGACCGCTCTTGTTTGGCATCTACTTCTCTGAAGTACAGGCCAACATTAAGGGATGCTGGCTAACAAAGTTAGCAGATGACTGCAAACTGGGAGCCATTATTGAATCCCCAAATTATGTGGATATTCTACAAAAGGGCCTTACAGAAACAGATGCTTGGTGCCAGAGCCATGGGCTCAAGCTCAATGCCAAGAAATGCATAGTTATCCCCTTTGGGAAAAAACATGTACCCGTGAACTACCACATAGGTAGCAGTACACTAAACACCGAAAGTGTGATAAGAGACTTAGGGACACAGGTGGACAGTGGTCTCACCTTCAATAACCACATTGCCACAATAGTCAGGAAATCCTTCTATGTGGCATACCTCATCACTAAGGGCTTTTCATCCAGAAAAAAGGAGGTCATTGTCCCACTGTACTCATCCCTCATTAGACCCATTATAGAATACAACGCCCCGTTTGGTATGTACCACTCAAGCCATCTGCAACAACTGGAAAGGCCGCAGAAATACCTCAGTAAAAGAATCATAGGCCTAAAGCAGATGCCCTATACTGACCATCTAAAAAAACTCCAGCTGTACTCTGTCACATATCGTCTACTTAGAGGCGATCTCTGCTTAACAAACAAGGCCATGTCAAACCCAGAGCTGTTGGACATGCTACACTTAAAGAAATCCCAATCCCTCAGAGCCACACGCTCCAGGGATCTAAACCTTGTCATCACAATGAACAAAGCATGCTGGAGGGATAGGTTCCTGACCCAGAGACTCCACAAACTCTGGAATAGACTGTCCATACATGTTAAGCAGAGCGCCTATTTGGCCCTCTTCAAAAGGAACCCGGACGATTGGATAGGAGATAGGAAATTCACACCAGGGATCACGTCAGTCACCCTGCTAGACAGGGGTCCAGGGAAGTAAATATTGTGGGAAGAAATAGCCAGGGAATTGTTATGGCTAGGCTTGTATAGGCCTTAGGGCCAATAGCCTAGTACCAACCTATGAACCTATGAACAACTGCCACTTACAGGAGTAATGAGGTGCTGTAAATGGTGAATGATTCAGTTTACACTCCCCTTCTTAGATTAACAGACATCGTTTCCCAGAAAACATTACAAAGTATGCCACTTTGGAAATCTTGTTGAGATAATATGTAACATGATGGATAAAAATGGTCTTCATGATCCCCAGCACAGTCTTTTACCAGGCAGCAAAATGAATGAAGTAGTGATTTGCTTAAAGAAAATGTTTCAAAAGTTAGTAAATAACAATATTCATTTAGGGGAACATGTTGACTGCACAAGCAAAAAGCATCAGGAAATTCCATCAATACTTTTCAGCCACTCAGATTCCATTAAAGCATCGGCAGCAGATAACATAGAATCTAAAGCCCTAGCAGATGTACTAGAAATATGGCAAGAAGCATTAGGAGGAAAAGGTTCACAAACAAGAAGATACCGCCTAATGTATGAGCATTCATATTAGTGCAGTCCTGAATAGGACTGAGGGAAGGCCTACGAGAAGTACGTGATGCAGCCCAACGTACGAACATTCATATTAGCGCAGTCCTGGGGAGGACTGAGGGAAGGTCTACGAGAAGTACGTGTCCACTGAGATTGCTAGGTGGGCCAGCCTTCATAAATTGGAAATCTGAACAGAGGGGATGCACTTTTTTCACACTGGGTGAGCCTGTGACATCCAAAAGCCCATACAAATTATTATAAGGTCTGAGTCTTTTCCTTAAAAAAGCAGAGTGTTATCTTAGTTTGTCAAGCTAGGTAATAGCTAATACCAGGAGATACTAGAACACTGGTAGAAAATAACACTTCAGTTGGCAGTAGAAAAATGTCAAGGGCAGGTCGTGCAAGTTAAAAAATTTGTCAAGATAAAAGGAATGACATTTAAAACACCACACCATTTTATACAGGATTTTTGTATCCTCAGGGGCTAAAACATTTCTTGTTGGAGTTAAAGCCTTAAATACTTTTAGTATCATCATGACTTCAAAGTTGCTGTTCTTCACAGGCTGAGTCTAAGCCAGAAACTACATAGGAATCCCATAAACTTAGGGAACCTTCTCCAAGCCCATTTCTTTATTAATATGTAAAATGGATATGGCAGAAAGGGTGGCACTTTCTCTAGGGGATATAAAGAGACTGAACACCCATCCTAACAGATAAGAAAATGACACACAGTACAGGCTATTTTTAAGGTGTTAGCCCTTCTGAATAGTTTCTCTGAAGTTTAGCTTACTAAGAAATTGGGCCAAGATAATACTTTAAATTAACTCTGCTGCTGCAAGAGTAAATTTGATATGATTTTGTAGGGCTGCTGGAAATGGAAAAAGTACAGTTGTATAAGTAAACTTACCATAATAGTAGATATTTGAATGATCACTGCCACAGTAGCCTTAGCTAGATCCTGAGCAGGATATAACAGCCAGACAGCTTCCAAACTTTAAGGGCACTTTCCACATACCCAGAATGTTGACAGCTCATATCGAGCTTAAGAAAAGCAATGGTTTTGGCACCAAGCCATTCAGAGCTTTCTAGCCAACTGAAAGAAGAAGGCTAGGGCCCGGAAAAATGTAAATTCTAGGAAAGTCCTCACTCTGGCAACACAAATTATACAAAAATTATATAAAAAGTGGGGTGGAGGGATGGAGCCAATACTGTAGCAGCTATCATTCAAACACCTACTGTTTGGTAAGTTTACTTACAAAACTGTACAATGTTCATCACCTGATCACTGCTACAGTAGCCTTAGCTATATGGGTAGATGACCATAGTTTATAATGACTGGGAGAAAGAAGGATGAGAGTCCAGACACCCCTGGAGAATTGGCATGGAAAAGCTATCTCATAGTGCTTTGTAAAGGTATGTACAGATGACCAAGTTACTGCTTCTAGAATACTTTTAGAATCTACCCCTTTCCAAAAAGCCAGTGGTGAAGCTATGACGTTGATAGAATATGCATTGCCCTTGCTAGGAATTGACTTGCTGCGGTGGTTATAAATATAATGTGCGACATCTTCTTGCCTTCATATAAAACTGTTCAGAGTTTCTGAAGGTTTTAGTTCTGTCAATATCATATCAGAGTTGTCCACACACATCCAGACTATGAATAATCCTCTCCCCCCTCAGTTTTAGGTTCTGGAAAGAAGACAGGAAGATGGATCAATTGACTCAAATTAAACTCAAGATACCAATTTAGACATAAAAGGAAACTATCTTTGCAGAAAATGAGATAAGGTTGACCCACCATTAGAGCTTGCAACTCAGATTCTCCATGTTATGAACCTCAAATTAGCCTTATGGGCTGGTTCAAATGGAGCAAGAGTTAATTTTTCCAGCACAAAGTTAAAATCCTTATTTGGAGCCACTTGTTTTCTGGGTAGCCAGGTACACAGCAGCCCTTTCAAAACATTTTAACATGGGAATGAATTGAAAGGGGAAGATCCATGGGCAGACATGCTGAAACGGCTGACAACTGAACCTTGACAGAGGAGAAATAAAAAACAGAAGATAACAATTCACATAAATAGTGTAGAACCATTGAAATATTAGCCTTAAAGGGTCATGGTTCTTGTTTTGGCACCAACTTGAATTTTATTTCCATTTAATAATATATGATTTCCTAGTAGCACGTTTCTTTGCATCCATTACTGCCTGCTGCACATCCTCAGAAAATAGGTGCCTAAAGGGTAGTAAATTTATACCATCCATGCAGTTAGTTGAAGTTGTTTCAAGCTAGGGTGTATCAAACAAGCCCTGTGTTGTGTGAGTAGGTCCAGTCTGTGAGAAAGCTTGTTAAAATTGCCCTTGGCCATTTCCAAATGAAGGGAAAACCACTGTTGCTTGTGCCAGAAGGGGGTCACTGTAATTATTGCTGGGGAGTTCTAAATCTTCAGAATTAACCTGGGTATCAATGGAAAGGGTGAAATGGCATACAGAAACATTCCTGCCAAAGGAAATGAAAATTCATCTGTTTTCAAGCCTGTTTGCAAGGAATCCTAGATCAGAATTTTGCCAGTTGCTTGTTGTGAATAGAGACAAACACTTCTACCTGAGGTTTGTACAAAGCAGGATCAAATCCTGGAAGACCTCCTGATTCGATTTCCATTTGTAAGGGGTCTGTCCTGGTCCTGTTCAGTTTGTCTAGTGAAATATTCTGATCTAATGGGATGTAAGGTGCTTGTAAAGTGAGATTGTGCTGAACTGGTATATTCCAGACTACCATGGGTAATCTGCACTGAGGGTAAGATCTGGATCACCGTGGTGTTGTCTGTAATCACTTGTAATGGCCCATGGGGACCTTAGATAAACATAAAGAGTGTCCTTAAACTAAGAATGGCCAGATTGTTATTTAAAAGTAAAGAGATGTCACTATATATGAACATTTAATCATTTGAATAAAATATGTTCTTAGTACAGTGGATTAATAAATTCATATATAAATTTCATAACAATACATTGATTGCAAGTAATTTTTATAGGTATTGTATTATTGAATGACAGTTTAGAAAATATGTATCAAGCTAATTGAAAATATATATTTAAACTTTTTCAGTATTTATATAATATTTATTTATTTAATATATAGTATATATATTTATTTATAAGAAATGCATGGTTCTATGTTTCAAACAAGTTTTTACACATAGATCTACAGATTTTGGTACATTTTTAAATTTTTATGAAAAAATTTTTTATGAATTAATTCAATGACAATACACAGATAAGCTGATCTAATGAATTTTGTATAAAGTTTTATATTCTATGTATGTCAGTATTAGTGAATTGTACAACAGTGGTGAGTGGATGAAAAACAGATAGGCTTGAAACCAAATGTATAGCTTTAAAGCCTAATTAGTATAGCTATCACATGATGGTTAATGGACCCCATATATACAGCCAGATTTGCACTGATATTCCATCTTGATAAAGCTTGGCAATGGGACCAAGCGAAAGCGCTTGATTTAAACTGTTATTTGTTTTTTATTTTGTCGAAGTATTGTGCTGAATAGCAAGATTTTAAAAAGCTTTTAGACAAGAGCATTAAAATTATCTACCACGTTCCTCCATTGACTGGTTCTTTGAGCAGTGGAAGGGTTGCTTTGGTGTTTTGCTGCTAACATTTCGACCTTAGATGATATGCCAACATCTCTTTTTTTTAACTGTTTTTTGTTCCAACGATACTGCACTTGTATTCCCATAGACAGTGCTCCCCAAGCAAAGTCTGAGGTGCCTGTGGTTACAGACTGCACTGTAGCTGGAATGGAAAATGGGAGTATGAATTCAGATAAAACAGTTTTTTCGACAAAAGCAGTTGCCTTTTTACAGATCCCAAAAGAAGGAATCTGGAATGCCAGGGGATATTGATTTTGGGATCATACAAATTTTAGGTACCAGGGCAATTCTCTTCCATTGCACTTTGGTTGGGCTGACCCCAGTGGTTTCTCAAAATGTAGGAAATTCAACTGTATAATTTATGGTAGTGGGTGACTGTGTTTGTTCTGTTCCCGATTTTTTTTTTTTTGGAGGGGGTAGGCATAATGGTTAAGGGTTTTGGCTCACAAAGGTACAGGGTTTGATTATGACCTGTGGTAATTGGTTACACTTGTAATAGTCTGCGGACTGACAGCCTAGTATTTACCTATGAACCTATAAACCTGTGAACTACTGAATTCGTCTTTTGTGGAGTCTGGCTAAAGGAATCATAAGAATTATGGATACCATGATTCTTAGTATCCTATGAAATTTCCTTGCTGAAGTTGTGGACCGAGTAGAAAAACTCAAAAATAAATCTACATATAGAGCTGTTTTCCTGTGGAAGAAAATCTCTTTGAACTTGGGTATCTATGAGATACCCCAAGAAAACAATCCTGTCAGAAGAACTCAAATAAGACTTTTGAATGTTCTCTTGAAACCCCAGTGAATGATATTTCTCACCCAAACTGACATTTTGAAAAAGACTCTATAAAGATAATAAGGTTATCTAAATAAGGAAAATGTGAATACCTTGCACTCTGCAAGAGGCTATACTTGGGCTAGATAGACACTTTGAGAATACCCACAGAACAGTTGAAAACCCAAAAGGTAATGCAGAGAACTAAAAGTGTAATCCATATACAGAAAACCATAAAAATGTTTGAAGTCTGAGGCAATAGTAATCGGATGATAAGCATGTTATAAATCTGCAATTACTAAGTAACTTTCATGGAGAATCAGAGATAAGGGACAGCATTCTGAATGTTTGAACTTTCACAAACTGCTTTAAAAAAGAAAGCTATAAGACTGGTCTCCAAGAGACTTATTTATTTTGTACCAGAAACATTTCTGAATAAAAACCTTTCTCTATCAGAGAAATAGCTTCTACTACCCCTTGGTCAGCAGTTGTTGGATGATAGGAGGGGAAAAAAGAAGTTTGGTCTGGTGGATGAGGAGGAATCCCCAGAAAAGGAAGGAGGGGTTACTATTGCCTTCTGTAACATTGATGTATCACTCATTTGTCTGAGATTATCTGTTGCCAAAGAGGAAAATGGAGAGCCAGATTTTGGGGAAGATTTAAAGGCTTGCCTGGATGGGGTGGAGGTGGAGCCCTGTGCAGATAGTCATTCAGACTTGATGGACTGTCCTTGATGGGGGGGGGGACTCTTCATTTCTTTTTGAAGCCCCTTGCAATTGTTATTTTGAACATCTGCTTGATAGAAGTTTGACATGTCTGCTTATTTTGCTTTTCATAAAATGATGCAGAGGCAGATTTAAAACTTTTAACAAACTTGGAGAAAGAAAGCTGAAAAATCTGAGTAACCCCCTTGAATCAGTTTTCTTCTCTTATTGCACCATTTTCAGGACTTCAGCAGCAGATGGCCCAGAAACAGTCTCGCTATCTAAAGGAGAATTAAGCATTTCAGCTTTAACATACTACCTTTAGTAGATTTTGAGTACATACCCAAGCAAACCTTCTCAACACTTTCAGTAGCAGCTGCTCCGGAAGAGGCATCAGATGAGTCATAAGCAGACTTCAGAGTGTTAGGTCATTGAGATAGAGAAGCAGTAAGTGTGTTCATATAAAATTTGTCCTCAGAAGAGGGTGAAGTGGATATAATGTTCTTCATATTTGCAAATGATACAATCAAGAACTTTAACGTGAGCTTGAAAATTAAGAATTCTAAAAATAAGTTTGGCAGAAGTATACACTTTTTTCGCCAAAATCTGTCAAAGGCTTTCCCATCCTTATCACAGGTGGAGGGATTAGCATTTAGCAGGATTTACCATGGAAATCACTGCAGGGTTAGATCAGGGATTAGAAAACATAAATGTATCCTCTATCAGTGCACAGGTAATCATGCTCAACCTATTGCCCAAAGACAATATAATGCTGAAAAACATATATGTGTCTCCTGCACCACCCATCTTAAAATCATCATCCCTCTCAAAGGCTCTATGTACATCTCTCCCTATCTCCATATTGTGTGGTGTCATATTATATGGGTCTATGTTTAGCCGTTAAACGACATTTACACCGGGTAGCTAAACAATGACCCCTATCCATCGAACGTTCATTCAGCGAACATTCATTTCAGTGAACAGGAAAGTAACTAGTTGGCCAACACTACCCCGTCTGCCCTTTTCCCCACTGTAGTGCAGTCTTGGAGTTGGTATATATAGTTGGGGTGTGGGGGGAACCCCCCCTTGTTGGAAGCTGTGGGGGGGAGCCCCCCCACCACTTGGGTAGATTTGAAATACTGCAGTGTGTGAGACGGGAAAGTGTTGTTTTACTAGTTACTATCCCTGTTGAAAAAATGAACATTTGCTGAACGAACATTTGATGGACAGGGTTCGATGTTTAGCTGTTTGATGGAAATGTCATTCAATAGTTAAACATAGACCCATATTATATATTTTTATCTAATGGAAACCTCTTTTCTATCAGTCAAATCAAGTATTCCTCCCAATTGCTACTAGTGCCTTCCCACCCCAACCAGGGGACAGCCTTCACATGAACATTCATAGCAAATACCATTTATATACTGCATGTATGCACCACTGTAAAGTTAGAACATTATTCAGCTTGTCAGACCATAGTATGCTGTCCCTTCCTTCCACCACTTAGCCAAACCTGGTCTTCTGAATAGCCAACAGGGGGCATGGAATAAATGATATTATTTATATTTTTTATTCACCCTCCCTTACATTTTACCACTATCTTCTTCCCTTATACCCCATCAATCTCTTTGTTCACCTCTGCCACCCCTTCTCATAGGCAGGGCAGGGAGACTGAATGAATCTTTATGTAATCCCCCCTTTCCAAGAAGAGAATGACCATTGTGGCATACAAAATCTAAGGCTGCCATTCCCACTTTTAAGAGGGATGACAGCTGGGGGATGAGTAATATACATATGTCTATGGGTGGAGAATTTTAGGTACATAGGAAAGGGTAAACCCTAACAAGGCAGAGTGAGTATGGCATTGCAAACATCACCACTTACAGCATCGACTTGATCATAGTTACAAGCTATTGAATGAATGGTAGCCTGCCTATAGCCAAGGAAATATGGCAAAGCTTCGAAGATGTGTCATTGCTGCATGCATAACCCCAGAACCTTGGCCTGTGATGAGCAAGCTGAAGTAAACTGTTCACTCCTATCCTGCTTATGCAACTTCTCAAGCACCAGAGCCACTAATCAATTGTGGGTCATCAGGGTCACAACGAGGGCTGCCTTCCTATATGCCACAAAGCCAGTAGATACATGTTATTATTTTCCAAATAATGTATTCCTAGAAGAACGCCAACTTCAGAAAATAAACTTGCATTTCTATTCTAATGCAGTCTGTCTTCTTAGCTTTGAACCTTGAAACAAATGTAGCATGAATGATGCAATCCCAGCTTCACACTCATCCTTCCCAGCTACATGTCATACATGACAGTGTAAAAACATAAAACTCACAACACTGATCCTTATCCCAGGATGGACGGGGGGGGGGGTTGTTCTATCTCTATATAACCCAGAGTAACATCTGTATTCAGTATATAAACTGAGTCTTCTCAAACTGTGACTAACCATCACTCCCTTGGATAGATTTTCGCAAAAATTTATAATGTATGACACAAAACTTACATGGTGTAATAGTGTTTGGTAATAATCATCTTAAAAACTGCAAAATTCCGTAACTGTTAGGAAACTCCCATGAAATGTCACATTGCTGCCTAGCACTAAGAAAACTCACTTGGTTAGAACTGCCCAATCTTCTAGCCTACCAACTGACCATACCCTTTCAATTACTCTATCAACCAGGCAAAAGTCCTGCCCTTCTTAACTTCCTCCAACCCTATTCTACTAATTATGCCCTGCGTTCCACTAGCAAATCTTTATTAAAGATATCGAAAGCTAACAACACAGCTTGAGGATCCCTCTACTCTAACTACATTGCGAAACTCTAGAATTGTCTGCTCCTAAACATAAAAACTACCACCAGCACTACTAAATTCAAAATGATCCTTAAAACACATTTAACTAATACATGGATATGCAGGTAGAGGCGAAGGCCGACAGACACAGGGCTACTATTGTCTCAAGGAAACAGTCTAAACTTAAAAGAGACATTACGGCATATCAAATAAATGAAGCTTATGTTGTTTCAGAGAGAACATTTGATAACCAGAGAGTAGTTTGTAGTGAAAAAGGTGTTGGTGAATTGGGACAGACATCTGTAAACAGCACCAACACTAAAGAAACATCTAATGTCAGTAGGAAAAATGTGACTAATGAGAATTTAACCTTAGATGTTGACAGGGGTACAAATGTAGTAATATCTACTAGTGAAGGAACAGCAGTTCCTGTTAATGATGTTCGGGAAAGCTATGCACAGGTTGCTTCACAATCCACTGAAGGGCAAAGTCAGGGCCCTTTTCCATCAAACAATGTACAAAACAAACATACTCGAAAATGGTACAACACCACTCAATACAAGGGGAAAGGGAAAAAGAAAAATCAAAGCCACAAGAAATTCAGGTGGTAAAGGACAAGGATAGAACAAATAATGCAAATTGTACAGAGGACTTTTGTATTAATGTTATAAACTTGTCTAATGTTTTTCTTTCATGTGATGCTGAAAATATCTTGAAAAAAGGTTTCTCCTTTATACCTAACAACAGTATGAATATAGGGAGACTTTTGATTGACTTTAGGTTGTATTTAAGAAAGCTTAATTTGAGTTATATCATGCAAGATATTGTAAAGGTACCTGGTTATACATTGGAAAAGAAACCTAAAAAAACAAGTACTTTTAACCCTCCACTTCAAACTACTCTGCAAGTATTTCAAAATTTGTGTGAAAGTGATTTTAGAAATATATACTCCCATGGACACCAAGAGAATCTCACCCTAAAAAAAAAACTGCTTTAGAAGATTTATGTAAAAATCCTGATATTAGAACTATGAAAGCAGATAAGGGTGGAAAGATAGTTGTTATGAATAGCAAAGAATATGATAGTTCCATACTAGCTATGTTGGGAGACAGTAATACTTACAAAAAGGAATATGCACATGATGTGAAGTATAGTTATCAAAAAGTGGATATAACATTGTTTGATATGTTTAGCCAGGGAGAGTTGGATTATGAAAGTTATGAATATTTATTAGTAGAACATCCAAAATTAGCGACTTTTTTGGTATTCCGAAAATTCAGGTAAACCAAGTCAATCCACCCTTTAGGCCTATTATTTCTGCTAGACATTCTAAGACTGAAAATATATCCATTTGGTTAGACTACATACTAAATCCAGTAGTACAGGAATCGCGTTTTTACTTGAGAGATTCATGGCATTTATTGGAAAATTTACGAAGTATGAATGTGACATTGGAGTCCACACAATTTGGGACTTTGGATGTAAAGTCTTTTTATACTTCAATAAATTTAGAACAAGGAATTGAATATTTGAGAGAATATCTGATTAAAAACACAGAATTTGTAAGTACAAAGGTCAATACCATTTGTAGTTTAATGGAGCTAGTATTGAACAATATTTTTTTTAGATTTAATAAAAATATATATCAACAGATCTCGGGTGTGGC
Source organism: Protopterus annectens (assembly GCF_019279795.1). Lineage (NCBI taxonomy): Eukaryota > Metazoa > Chordata > Ceratodontiformes > Protopteridae > Protopterus > Protopterus annectens. Next base: position 113,319,704 of record NC_056736.1, on the reverse strand, counting down.
TATGGGAGCTAGGGTAGCTCCGGCCTTTGCAAATATAGTAATGGCTAATTGGGAGTTGAAATTTCTAATTAAACATTTTCATTATTCCAAAGTGCAGGCCTACTATAGATTTATTGATGACCTGTTATTTTTTTGTGGACAGGTACACATGAAGAATTTTTAGAAATGGTAGAGTATTTAAACAATACTACCAATTTCTTGGAATTTAAAATAATTGGGTTTGGTGAATGTATTTCCTATTTGGATGTACATTTAAGTATAGATAGAGAGAGAAATGCATTCATCAGTAAGGTTTATAGAAAGGAAGTGTTTGCTAACCAGTATTTACATAGGGACAGTCTACACCCTCCGCATATAAAGAAGGGTGTTATCAAAGGACAGATAATAAGATTAAGTAGATTAACTACAGATGACGAAATATTCATAAAGGAAACATTATTTCTCAGGACATTATTTCTTCAGAGAGGTTATGACTTAGATTGGTTGAAGAAAATTGAAAATGAAGTTCTGTTATTAAGACAAGGTGTTGCTAAGCCTATTCTCAAGTCTGAAGATATATGTGTAAGTCCTGTTTTGCAAATCAATACTTTAAATCACAATGAATACAAGATTGCGTTTCCTATACCTATAGTGAACAAGATGTGGTTTATCAAGGAAATTATAGTTAATAATTGGAAAGTTTTATTAGGTAATAGAGAATTGGTGGTGAAAGTAGGTATAAAACCTCAGTTCACTTATAAGAAAATGTTAAATATAAAATCTATGGTAGAGTCTGATAAAAGGAGGGTTAACATGACAACAAGAATGGTTAGTACCAAAAAGGGAACTTATGCTTGTAAAAACTGTAAGCAATGTAGATATATCAGTAATAGTTCATTTGAAATTTGAAACATGTAAATTACACCTTATGGGCCAAAGATTATTTCAACTGTAATACTGAATTTATAGTTTACATTGCTTGTTGTGCATCATGTGATCGTTATTACATAGGGAAAACCATAAGAACATTAAAATGCAGAATTTATGAACACAATTTGGCTAATAAAAATAAGGACAAAAATAATTCCTTGGCCAAACATGCTCTTGTTTGTACCAATTTTAAGAAGTTCGAGTTTTCAGTGGTGGAAAAGGTAAATGAAGTGACATTTGGAGGGGATTTGAACAACAGGCTGGCAACTCGGCACCATAAAAAAAAAAATTGACTGCCAATCATTAGCGGACCGGAGTTCCGCTGTGGCGACCCCTAACCGGCAAAAGCCGAAAAGACAAACAACAAGATCTGCCTATTATTTCTTCCATACCAACTAGATAAGACTCTGCTAATGTTAAATAATAATATACTAGAGGCACTATAATATGTGTGTATATGTGTGTGTGTGTGTGTGTGTGTGTGTGTAGATGGATCTACTTTGAAAGATCAAATTCTTTTAATCATGAATGTTAAATTACTGAGACAACAATCCTGAATGTTTATTTTATTGAAAGCTTTTAAACACAAAAAGTTTGTTGTGTTTTAAGGACTTGTATTTGAAACAGTACACATTTGCTGATAACAATGTGCACAATATAGTTGATAGAAAAAATAGGAAAATGCAGCGGGATATAGAGGCACACAAAAACAACAGGGCTTATGTTTGGCCTAGTAATAAAGGGACAGAGGTTCAAAATCAATACCACCCTAGAAGGAAGGAACCTAAAAACTCTTTTAGGGAAGAAAATTTTCAGGGGGGAAGATACTTCCCAGCATGGAAGGTTCAAAAGCAGTGGCACAGGACATAAGCCAGTCCGGCATTATTCCATATGATAGTCCCTGCCTGATGATGGGGAAGTTACCCATAATGACTGAGGTTGATAATTTTTTGGGGATGGATACTGTTGATTTGAATTTGAATTTGACCAATGAACAAGTTAGTACTACAAAACCAAGGGTTACAACTTGTGATGGCTTTAAGGTATATAATTACTCTAACATTGAGATAGATCACACCTGTGCCAAACTACTAGGAAAAGGTATGAAGTTTATACCCATGAGAGGATGGGGTATACTCGACAGCATCAAAGAGGTTAAAAAATATTGTAGGAAGCTGAATTTGGCATTAACATTTGACAAAAATAAAGATTCAAATACAGGGGTCAAAGGTATAGCAGGCACTGACCTTAACAAAAAAAGTACATTTATACCACATTCTAATCCACATGTTCAAAATTTTGAACAGTTAGTGTGCAATGATATTTATTGGGCACACAACAGAATGCGAATTCAAAGGGACCAACTACCAGACAATCTAACTTGTATGGAAAGGAAAAGCTTACTAGACATCATGAAGAACAGGGACATCAGGGTTATGAAACCCGATAAGGGAGGGGGAGTCGTGATATTCCCTATTGATCTATATAATCAAGAGATCCATAACATCTTACACAACTCAGGAAATTATGAGAGCATCTCATTAAATCAAGTCAGCATTGGTCACAAACGGATCGATCTCATCATTGAAGAATATCTTATTGACAATAGGATATCTAATGAAACTTATTCATATATGAAAGTTGACCATCCAGTGTTAGCAAGGATGGTAGGTATCCCTAAGATACACAAATCCATTGAACAGCCTCCTTTCCGACCAATCGTGTCAGGATCTAGGTCAAAAACTTTTAATATAGGGAAATTGATCGACAGATGGTGTAAGAATGTATATGACAACATCCCCCACATTATCAATGACATTTGGAACACCAACCTGATTTTTTTGACTGTGGATGTCGTTGATCTTTTCTCCAGTATTCCCAAGATAGAGGGATTGGAATATTTTGAAAGAAGTCTAGCACACTATACAGAGTTCTCATGGGAGAAAGTCAGCTTAATATGTGACATGATGTCACTTGTGTTGGACTACAACTTCATCTCCTTTCAAGGAGAATATTTCAGGCAGACCAAGGGAGTGGCTATGGGGGCAGCTTGTGCTCCCATCTTCGCGAACTTGGTCATGGCTGAGTGGGAATCTGAACACGTGTTTAAGAGTGCATTCTTTCAAGACATCGGACTATACGTGAGATACCTAGACAATATTTTTATTTTGTGGAAGTCATCTGTGGACAGATTACATGAATTCATGACATATTTAAATGGCACTGTCGAGTTTTTAAAATTCACTCATCAATATAGTTGCAAAGAAATTTCATTTTTGGATGTTATGTTAAGTCACGACACTCAGGGGTTTACTTCAAGCATATATAGGAAGCACACTTTTTCTAATGATTATGTCCATTGTAGTAGCAACCATCCTCCTTACGTATTCAAAAATGTGATTAAAGGGCAAACTATTCGCGCAGCAAGAATGTCATCCAACAAACAGATTTTGGATAAGGAATTGAACATCATTAAGGAAATGTTCTTGAGTAGAGCATACCCAGAACAAATGGTCAATGAGACGATTAGATATGTACAGAATGGATGGGGTAATGTTTACAAACCCCTATTAGGCTCTTATAAATCTGGCAAGCAGGAGGGGGGATATATGGAATCATCAGGTAGGGTATGCATACTCATGTATACACCCAATACGTACATCATAAAAGACATCTTAGAAAGATATTGGAGGACACTCATGGTTATGGGTATGGAAGAGACACTGGGGGCCAAACCCAGATTTGTTTACAGGACTGCACCTAATATGAAAAAGCTTCTGGAAAGAGGGGAAAACAACAAGTCAACACATGAAAATGGAAAAGGCACAGTGAGGTGTGGCAATTGTAAACAATGTCAATTCATCAATTTGAATAGTACCATCAAATTGGATGACATATGCCACACCACTATTACCAGCAGGAAAGGAAATTGTAGATCGAAGCAGGTTGTTTACCTGGCGATATGTACCAAATGCAACGCGCATTACATAGGCAAAACAGAGAGACAGTTAAACCGACGCATTTATGAACACATATATAAAATAGGAAAACAGGATTCTAAAAATGCATTATACAGGCACATATTGGAGAAGGGAAATGATCACAATTTCCTATTCTCTATTATTGACCAGGTGGAGATAGCACCATTTGGAGGTGACTGGAAAATGAGATTGTCTTTATGTGAGAGTAAATGGCAGATCCTAACAGACGCTACGAGACCTCCTGGCCTCAATGATTTTATTAGCATTAAACCTTTTCTAGCTTTGGAATAACTATTAGTGCCATTTAACTCTCAGTCCATTATTATTTTTATAGATACATTTATTATATATTTTCATAATTTTTACATAGTTTTTAAATACATTTTTTAATAATAGTTCTGATACAAGACATTAACATATATTTGTAACATATATTTTATCATGTTCAGAAGTAATTGTATGGGCAATGTACATTTAGATATTAGGGATGATTACAATTTAATATTAGTATTTATATTGTTCATTTTAACATCTGTGTTTTTATATATATTGGTATAGGATTTTTTGCTGACAATGTCCATGTGTCTTTAAAAAAATTTTGGCGGTTTTTTTCTTTAATCATTTCCTAATTATTCAATTATTATACTGCTGCTATCATATAAATGTCATAAGCTCTTTCATTGTATTGTTCTGAAGAAGACTGGGAGTCAGTCGAAAGCGCTTAACCTGTCACTGTTGTGTTGTTTCATTAAAAAATTTTGGAGCTAACTGTCCTGGTGTACGAGCAGTTCCATTTTCTACCATCCATCTGTTCCTAATGTTAAATAATAATATACTAGAGGCACTATAATATGTGTGTATATATGTGTGTGTGTGTGTGTGTGTGTGTGTGTGTGTAGATGGATCTACTTTGAAAGATCAAATTCTTTTAATCATGAATGTTAAATTACTGAGACAACAATCCTGAATGTTTATTTTATTGAAAGCTTTTAAACACAAAAAGTAATAATATAGAAAACTAACAAGTAAATGAATGGGAAACTCTTTAAATATATACATATATATATTTAAATCTTTGTACTACATACCTGTTCAAACATGATGGACATTATGTATCATGCTCCAGGAACTATCAGCAATCTCCACTGAACAGGAGTAGATTAGCTACAACAATTTTTTATTTTACATTTTTACAGGGGGCTGTGCTCCCCTGTAACCCTCTCAGGAGGTTGTGTACCCTACACCCCCTGTAAATTAAATATACCAACTTTGAGATCATACTACAGTGAGGAAATGGACAAATTTCACATTCTGCTCAGCTGGAGGGGAATGTTAATCACATATGACACGCACACTTCTGCGCAGACCAACTGGGGAGGTACTGTTGTAATAAAATGCCAAAAGTAAAACATGCACTCATACATGAGGAATATATTTACCATTTGGATACTAGTTTTCAAGCAAAGAAATACTGCATTTGTAAGTAGAAATGTCTACAGAAATGCCAAATTTTAAAAATGTAAAGAATATCTCCCAAATTTAATAAATTCTGTGTAGACATAGTGTTCGGTCTACAAGAAAGGTACCGTGGTCATGTATGTGGTTCCCCATTGGTAGCGCATCATGCATATTAATCATGATGCATTGCTGAGGGAGAGCCGTGGAACATGGTTATTGAATCAGTGTAGGGAGTGTGTTACTAACTGTGTCTGCAGATCAGTAACACACCCACTGCACTGTCAAAGTGCAGTTTATCAGTATATGCACATTTTTCTGTTACTGATTGATTTATCTCCAACTCTTCCATCCTTTGGCTCTACCCACTCCATTCACCCTGTGGGCTCACTCTGCTCCACTACCCTTCCCCCAAATATCACCTGCCCCCAGCACCTCTACATTTATTCCTTCATAGCCACACCTACTTCCCTCCCTGGCCAGTAGGTCTCCATTGCTCTAGCAACACCCACTTCCTATTCCTACCCCATATCAACCATCAGTCACCTCTCCCTTCCCTCCCATTATCTATATTCTCACCTGCTCCTCCCTAAAGATACAACTCACCTGCCCCTGTAAATTACTCAGCCACAATCATACCTAGTTTTACTAGCCCTATCTCACCATGCTTTCGAAACCCTCATCTTTCTCTATTCAACTACTACTTCTTTTCAACATACTCTACATCTACTACCTCACCCAGCCCATTAACACTAACCACTTACCATCCTTTCATATAACCAACCATCTTACCTCCCCACTCTTATACCAATATATCCCAATATCTTCCTGCCTATATCCCATAAAAAAATCTACTCCTTCCCTATAAACTTATTACTCCTCATAAGTACCCTACCCCCTCAGTAACTAACAAAACCCTTACAAATCTAATAAAGCTCAACCTAGATTCTAGGCAGTCCAAGTACCTCTCCAACCTAATGCTACATCTAACTACCATTCTACTATCCGGAGATATACACCCTAACCCAGGTCCCCCCACCTCTCCCTCTACAGATAAATCCATCCTACTTACCTCTTTAAATGCCCAAAGTATAGCTAACAAAATCCCTAATCTCCATGCCTGGCTCACGCACAATAAACCTGACATCCTGTCCATCTCTGAAACTTGGTTAAAACCACACATAAAAGATTCTGAAATAACACCACTCAACTATTCTATCATTAAAAAAGATAGAACCCACAAAAAAGGGGAGGATTAGGTCTCCTATACCTATCCTCCTTATCAGTTACTCCCAATAACAAACATACTCCCCACTTCAATAATGCTGAATTACTCCTAGCACTGCTTCAAGTTAATAAACACAAACACATATGTACAGCCTCCCTTTACATCCCCCCTGGTGACAATATTTCAACACTCGGGGACATTCTCTCCTGGCATTCTACCAATATTAGCAATGAAACAATAATTCTGGGAGACATGAATATCAATTGGTCCTCCATTCAGTCTCCCACCAACCCACTAAACATCAACCTCTACAACTTCTCAGAGCTAATCAACTCCATAACCCGGCCCTCAAAAAACCTTTCCAGTGGTAGTACCCTAGACTGGATTTTAGTCTCTCACCCCCATTATTTCTCTGACAGTGGCACTCTTCCCGATCCCCTTAGTGACCACCTACCCACATTCACACATCTACATCCTTCACCTTTACATCTTACTCATAATTATATTACTACTCGCTACCAAAAAACTTCAACCCTACTACCTTTTCTAACTCTTTGAAAGCAATAAACTGGAACACTCTAAAAAATCTACCCCTGGAAAATGCAGTTGCCCACTTCAACTCAACTTTCTTAAACCTCTTAGACCACCATGCTCCCATAAAGACAAAAAGAACAAAAACCAAAACCGCTCCTTGGTTAACCAAAAACACACTAGCGACCATGCACCTCAAAGATAAAGCCTGGACACATTACCAGAAAAATAAGACTCCCCCCACCCATAATGAATACAAAACACTTAGAAACAAAGTCAAAAAGCTTATCATCACTGATCGACAGAACTACTTCTCCATACTCCAAAACAAACATAAAACAAACCCTCAAAAATTCTGGAAAGGAATCTCCACCCTCCTTAATCCCGGCAAAACAGATAACCCCAGCCCAGACGCTAATGCACCAGACATAGATTTGGCTACACAATTTAACTCTTTTTTCATTGATTCTATTTCCAAACTAACCTCATCCTTCTCTAACACCACCACACCCTCCACTTCAGCCCCATCTTCGTCTAACAATACTACACCCCCCACATCTGCTTCTCCTTCCATTTCTTCTCCATCATCACCACCCTTAAATACCCTCTCTTCCCAGTCTCCACCTTTCTCATTAAAACCTATACCCACATCTACCATAAAAAACTCCTTCAGAAACTGAAGCCATGCTGTAATGCCCCCGATAACATTCCTTCATACTTTCTTAGCATAGCTGCCGAAGCCATTGCCTATCAGCATTCTAACCAACCGCTCTATCCAAGAAAGTTTTGTACCCCAAATTTGGAAAAAAGCTTTTATCATACCTTTGCATAAAGGTGGCAACAATAACAATATCAGTAATTTCCATCCCATCGCCATTCTATCTCCCATCTCTAAACTCCTAGAAAAGTGTATCCATCTACAACTCCTACCCTTCCTCATAGACAATCACCTACTAACTCCCACACAACATGGTTTTAGACCCGGTTGCAGCACTATGACTGCCCTTCTTTCCTTCCTAAAAACTGTGAATAAAGCCCGGGACTCTGGCCACATTGTATCTACTCTCCTACTTGACCTCTCTAAGGCCTTCAACACTATCTCTCATAATCTTCTTCTAACTAAACTCTCTAAGCTTAACCTATCCCCCTCCTCTCTCACCTGGTTCACCAGTTACTTATCCAATAGATAGCAAGCAGTCAAATGGAAAAAAGCCACCTCCTCATTCCTTAACACCCCAACTGGAGTTCCCCAGAGATCCATACTGGGTCCCCTCATCTTCAATATACTTATAAACAATTTCTGCCACGCCATCCCTTTCACAAATATTATCCAATGCACAGATGATTCAACTATTATCTGTTCTGCCACTTCCATCCCTACACTCCTAAAGCTTATACAAGATGAGTTCTCAATCACCGAACAATGGATGAAAAAAATCACCTAGCACTCAATGCCTCTAAAACCAAATTAATGGTATTTACTATGTCTAAAGCCACCTCTTTCAATGTTAGCCCATTCTCTATAACTAGCCATAATAATCCATCTCTCGAATTGGTATCAGAGGCCAAATTACTAGTGGTCCACATTGACAATCAGCTTAACTTTAACTCCCACCTACAACTAAATATCAAAAAACCCACCAAAAACTTGGCATGCTCTACCGACAAAATCGTTACCTCACCCCCTCTACTAAATTCACTCTCTCTACCACATTTCTCATCCCCTCCCTCCTCTATGGAGCCCCACTCCTAACTAACCTACAATCTTCCCTTAAAACACAACTCTCTTCTTGCTATAACAAAATTGCCAAGTTCGCTACCAGCCATAAGTCCTCCACCCACCACTGTATATCTCTCCACAAATGAAAATGGCTAGAACTATCCAATCATCTCACCTATACTCAACTTACTCTTGCACACAAGCTCATTTTCAACCCTTCCCTTTGTCCCTCCCTTTCCTCTGCCTTTAAAATGCACCTCCCTGATAGACTACTAAGATCTAACAACCAAAACCTAATAGAATTGCATAAATCAACTCATCCCCCAGGTAAAAATCTCATATCCAATGGTCTTGCACATCTCTGGAACTCCCTTCCACCATCCATCCATACCACCTCAAACCGCTTTTCATTCAAAAAATCTCTTCACTCACATCTAATATCCCAGTGGGAATGCTCCTGCTCCCACCCCACATAAGCTCCTTCCCTCTTTATACTAGCAACATCCATTTCACTTACTCTCCTAACTCATGCATGCTGCTCTTGCATGTACTAAGCTATTTACAATGAATATATTAGAATGCACCTTTTAAGTGCAAGGTTCCTTAAGATGTAATGGCTTCTCAGTACTCATATTGTAATGTTTTTCACTAGTCTGTAGTATTTGTAATGATTGTAACCTAAAACCTTACTGTAATCTTGTTTGTTTTTGGAGCTTTTCTCCCTAGGACTCCATTGAAAACGGGTTTGTCTTGGCCCAATGGACTATCCTGGTAAACCAACTGCAAATATAATAAAATAAAATGCATATCTATTAAATTTTTTTTTTTATGTTCCCGCTGCGTGGCACACAGCAATTGACACGTGCCAGACATCTAAAAATGGAAACCGGATGCATTTAATTATGATAACCAAGAAAAAGGCGTTCACCGCCAGCCAGCCTAGTAAATGCTCCGTAGCTAAGCTTTCTATAAATAAATGTCCACAACGATAGAAACGGAGCAAAAGCAGGAAAATCTTATATAAAAAATCAATTTTATTCACCAATAGAAAACAGCTTACAAAGCTTCATCAGATCCATATTGTATAGTCTTCCCAAAAACCTTTATAACTAAATTCAAAAACTCACAGCCAATCAGACTTCCATAGTAATTACTACTTTAAAGAAATAGCATACGTTTAAAAATCATTGTTGATGCATATATATAATTACTATAAAAACTTGATATATTGAAAACAACTAAACAAAGAATAAAAATAATAATAATATTAATGATACTAATAATAAAGGCACAAAATACATACATATATATATCAGAACCAAATACATGCATGTGATCAGAACCTGAATAAATAGTAAATAAATTCAGTGCCTTAATATATTGTTGAACTAAAATTCTTAGTGAATTAAGTGCTATAGGATTCCATATACATATATCATGTATGCATCAATCTATACACATCCAAAAGAGCCGTATACATACTAATATTGGACACAATGGAGCAGTTCTGACATTCTGAGGTTAAATTAACCCATAATATATAGGACACATGAAGTGGACCTTATAATCATATTACCTAAACTATCTAATGTTACGACGTTTTCTCAATGATGGTTTTATTGATGCCCTTTCATTAAGTGCCATACCTCTATCTGCTCTCAACATTATGATCCAATTGTTCTCCCTAAATTCAGTATGATTTCTGATGTTGAGAGCAGATAGAGGTATGGGACTTAATGAAAGGGCATCAATAAAACCATCATTGAGAAAACGTCGTAATATTAGATAGTTTAGGTAAGATGATTATAAGGTCCACTTCATGTGTCCTATATATTATGGGTTAATTTAACCTCAGAATGTCAGAACTGCTCCATTGTGACCAATATTACTATGTACATGGCTCTTTTGGATGTGTATAGATTGATGCATACATGATATATGTATATGGAATCCTATAGCACTTAATTCACTAAGAATTTTAGTTCAACAATATATTAAGGCACTGAATTTATTTACTATTTATTCAGGTTCTGATCACATGCTTGTATTTGGTTCTGATATATATATATATATATATATATATATATATATATATGTATGTATTTTGTGCCTTTATTATTAGTATCAATAATATTATTATTATTTTTATTCTTTGTTTAGTTGTAAATATATCCAGTTTTTATAGTAATTATATATATGCATCAACAATGATTTTAAACGTATGCTATTTCTTTAAAGTAGTAATTACTATGGAAGTCTGATTGGCTGTGAGTTTTTGAATTTAGTTATAAAGGTTTTTGGGAAGACTATACAATATGGATCTGATGAAGCTTTGTAAGCGAAAGTGTACTCATCCGTTGTATTTGTTTTCTATTGGTGAATAAAATAGATTTTTTATATAAGATTTTCCTGCTTTCGCTCCATTTCTATCGTTGTGGGCATTTAATTATGAATTCAAAGGTCAAGTTAGGCATAACTGAGTGGGTTTGTGTGGTGCGTCGCAATGCTCAGCAGTGCTTAAATGAAGCTGTAAAAGTATAGCACCATTCTACATATCCACATAGCCAAGTGGATAAAATTATGACCTCCTGCACAGGAGGTGCAGGGTTTGAATACATGGAAGAGAAATTAACCAATTATTTTTCCAAGATAAATTATGCCAATTATTTTTAAATCATGATCTGCTGCACTCAGCTAAGTTCTGCTAAGGCTTGCTAAGCCATTATAAGCACTCCTTAAACAGTCTCTGTTTAAGCACCGCTTGGCAGTGCTTGGCACTGCTTGGCTGTGCTTAGCTGGTTTGCACACTGATAAGCATTGCTAAGCAGTGCCAGTTTAAGCACTGCTCAGTTGAGCTGAACTTGTTTGCTCAGTGCTAAGCGATGCGGCACATTTTTTAAATATTTCCCAATGTTGCATAAGGGAGGGAAAAAGGGCTAAATTAAGCCCAATAGGCAGGAATACACCATAATCCATTATAGTTCTGTCTCTAAAGGATACAATGGCAGGTGTTGGAGAGGGTTCATGCTTTCAAGTGCAGTGGTGGGGCATTGAGTGTTCCAGGGTCATGGTTGGACTCCTAGTGAAAAGCCATGAAGACCGGCTCATGCAAGGAGGTTACCGGGGCTCGGAGTACAAAGCAGAGGCCTGGGACCAGCTGGCAAGGGACCTCACCAGTGCAGTTGGTATCCCCTGCACAGGAGAGCAGTGTTGTTGCCACCATGATGACCTGGAAAGAAGGAAGGGGCCCTCTTGGATGTTTGGGTCCAAGAATTCCAGGCAGGCAATGTTCCACATGTGTGTAAGTATGTTTACCTGTGTTTCACCAATATTTAATTTTGAATGTCTGCTAAACTGGTATGCATAATGGTGTGCTTCTCTCCCAACAGCTGCAGAGGTGTGAACTCGCAATGTCGAGGCACACACAGGGTGCCTGGCCAGGTTGCGCCATGAGTGTGGTGAGTGCAGCTGTATTATGCTAGCTATAGTCAAATAAGACAGTAAAAGAGTAGAGCATGAACCATTTATGTACAAAACATCTGTAGTACAATAACAATGGAATTACAGCTGCATAATGCCAACTGTTATGCAAGAAAAACTCATAACTATTCCAGTAACTGCATGAAGGTATCTGTAATAAACTGTTGTGCAATACTTGTGGAATTAGAACTGATATTTCAACCCAATAACAATATATTGTGTACACCTTTATTTTATTTATGAATATATAGCTTACCTAGTATCTCTCTCATGATTGCAGTACCTGCATGTGTGTTCAACAGTCACTGCAGTGTAGTATAACAATGTAGTAGTACTACCAGGTCATATTTTGTTACCTGGTGAGCTCTAGGTAAATATCAATCATTAAATTTCAGCAGTGACTCAGTAGCTCAGTTTGTTAAATGCTGTGCATGAAATACATTTTTATGCACACCGACCAGGGTTCAAATCCAGTGCTCTGTGCTAATAAATATTATTGATTCAGATATGTTATGATGACAGATATTCTGTCCACAGGGACTACTGGTATATGGGTGAGCTAGCCTATATTATGTGTAAATAACTGTTTATTCAGATTTCACAGACTGTTAAAATCATTACCACAAATGTGCTATTAATGCATAAAATAAAGGAAATATGTGCACTAATAATAAAATATATTAACATAAAAGAAATAAAATGTGTACTCTTGGTATGGCTGTATGCCTACTGTGACTTGGAAAGGTTGCTGCAGTCAATTACTACATGTGACGCACATGTCCCCTGCAGGCACTACTATTGAGTTCTATCCCCATGCCTGCCAGAAATATTACAGTAGCAGTCACTCATTGATTACAGATATCATTCTGTCCACAGGAACTGCAGGTAAATGGGTGAAATAGGTCATATTATTGTGTAAATAAGTGTTTGGCAGATGTCACAGACTGCTGAAATCATTACCATCAATGTGCTATTAATGCATAAAATAAAGGAAATACATGAAATAACAATACAATATAATAAAATAAAACAAATAAACAAAAAATGTATTTTCTTGGAATGGCTTTATGTCTGGTGTATCTTGGAAAGTCTGCTGCTGTAAATTAATACATGTGATGCACATGTTCCCTGCAGTAACTGCTATTGTATTTTATCCCCATGCCTGACAAGCAAGGCATGACAGCTGTGTACTCTCTTTACTGTACACATGCATGTCTATCAAGTGTCACACTGTCATGGAATGTAATTACTGTTGCATAATCCCTCTGTCACAGATGTATCATCAACATGGTTATATGTCAATAGCAAAGTAACAGTACATCAGCCCACAGTAGACCATGGTAGTTATATAGGTCCACCTGATGTTCAAGTGTTCTTAGTAGTTGAGTTCCTGCAGTTATTACTGTTTGGCCCATAGTGTCCCATGCAGACAGCTTGAGAGGTATGTACATGCTACAGTAGCTATAGGGCACATTTACACATAAAGAAAGGACAGACTTGCAGAGTAGATAGCATTACTGTAGTCAACTATATAGCCCATGACAGTATTAATGGACGGTATTTCACTCTCTCCCCACCCCTTATCTTCATACATTTATTATTGTTATATATTGGTTATGGTTTGCTATTAACATATGGGGGCATGTGTTTTATTAATGTTATGTACTGCTATGGTTGCATATTAACATATCTTGCTGAATTACCTATTCTGTTGGCCTTATGCCGTAACTGTTACTGGCATGCTGTTATTATACTGACCGTTCTGTTATATATTGTTGTGTTTAACATAATATGCATTGAACTGTCATGGGGTTATTTGCAATCTTCTTGCATGCTGTTATTACTAACAATGGTTTTGTTCATAACCCACCGATATGTATTGGTTTACCTGCATAACCACAGCACATCAGGGTAGGCCAGTTCCTACTGATCCACCTACTCTAACTCAATAGGCCATGGCACCAGGTCCCAACACATCTGGGATCCAAGCCAGTGCTGCCCCCTCCACTTTCCCTGCATCACCTATGGGTGGAACTGCCTCAGGGGATGGGTCCCCCCCAGGACTGGGGGCAGAGGGGGGGTTGTCACCCAGAATCAGCTAACAGCTATGGTGCGCAAGATTGTTCATAGGAGCTATAAACAGTGCCTGTGCCAGATTGAGGGCAGACTCAACAACCTGGTGGAGCTTGATGGCCCCGGCACCCAGCCTCCAGCACAGCTACCTTAGGGTAGTGAAGGAGCACTGCAGACTGCCCATGGGTGGAGATCTCAGTCATGCTGCTGCTGTCTGGAGGCACATGCACCTCAGATTCCACAACACCCTCCCTGTCCAAGGTGTTTACCCCCCTCATGTGTCACACAGCACCCCTGTCAGCTGTCTTGTCTGTCTGCAAATGCAACCTCTTCTACCCAACTTACAGAGGAAGTCCTGGCAAACCTTGAATCAACCACCAGCTCCCAACCATCCATCACCGCATACATTCTGGAGGTGGGTGCCACAGCGTCCACATCAGAGGAGTGTCCAGGTAAGCTTACTTTGTTCAACTGTATCAGTTATTGTGGCAGGCTCTGCATACCAGTACATTGATGTCAGGTCTATCTGCATTGGGGGGGTTTGTTTTAATGCACAGTTGTGCACACATACTCAGAATATCAGCAATGTAGGCAGTATCACATTAGGTACTGTACATGTGGATATATGCATATATTACGACTAACAGTGCATCATGTGGTATTGCTAACAATCCCTCTCCCTCACATTTCCATAGGTACATCAGGTGTAGCTGGAGTCTGTGGTCCTGTACCTGGTAAATGTGATACCGTTGTTTTACAGCTTATATATACCATATGAACATTAAGGACTGCCATTTACCCCAAAGCACAACTGTTATGCTTAGCCCGAATGGAATAGCTGTATGTTTCATACCGGAGCAGTTGACTACAGTGCATACAATGAATAATCACAGCTGTGTATTTGTACAGACACTAACACATTTGCAGTTATAGTCATGAAGAAGTATGCAGCCTACTATACAGGAGGCAATGACCCCAGGATGCCTGTTCAATCACTATAGGGAGATGGTACATATCTGCGGCAGTAATACTACAGCAGGCATATCATCCTCAGCATAGGTGCACTGGTTATTATGTGTAGTTCTATCATATACACTGCCATATTGCGTACCCCACAGGCATAGTGCACTGCCAACATTCACTAGATGTAGCTGATGTGCATGTTACAAACGGCCTGTCTTGTCTGTGTATGTTGTTGCATGTTTGTGTGTTGTGCATGAGATCAGTGATGAGATGTGTGAATG
>NC_056736.1:113239083-113299083 GCF_019279795.1 Protopterus annectens | reverse complement strand
CTGGGACTCCTACCATAGGAGTAACTCACATGCAAAAGTTGTAGATGCTTCCAGTTTAAACCATCAACATCATCACCCCTGCCGCCACACCAACCACCAGAGAGAGGGAGAGGTTTAATTCTGATGCTGTCAACAGCATACAGACATACATTGACTACTGCATTTTGTGGGTAAAATATGTGGGCAGATTGTATGTCACAGCCCAGGAAATGTGTGGTCTTCTAATATATCCTTTGCAAACATACTCTGTTACTGCAGTTGTATGGGAACACAAATGTGTTGGGGGTAGGAGACTCTGGCATTGACAGTCGTGAGTCTGTCCTATGACCCCACTGTTTGGCATTTCTCTTGTATAATTAAGTGGGGTTTCTAGCCATGTGGCCTAATGAATATTATGGGGCACTCAGTATTGGACAGAGTACCTGTTGTCCCAGGTGAGTGTTAGATGTCTGCAAGTCGCCCAGTGACCCACTCTATTTTCCTGCACACATGCAGCAGGTCCATGTATGTGCTACCATAGTCTAGTACTCAGTAGATTTGTTGTATAGCAGAGTGACTTACCTTGTGAATGCAGTGGTTGAGAGACCTGTGTTCTAGTGATGACTCTGCCTGATGCACACAGTACACAGCCAATACATGTTTATGGACAGGTTGTGTGATGTGGCTGGCATACTTTTTACTATGCATGCAAGTCAGAGTAAGGTGTCAGTCCCTAGGAACCTAGGTTGCCAGTATATGTGCTATGCATTGACTCTTGGCCAAGGCCAGGGCATACTGGGCACACCTACATCTGCCTACTGTTACAGCCTCAGGGGGTTTCTCCTCTTAGTCCCCCCCCGGTGGATGTGGCTGTGGGGACCTAGGCACTGGTGGGGAGCTGTCCTGCCACAGCTGTCTCCGCAGGATCATATTGTGTAGCAGTATCAAAAAACATAAAACAGACCAGTAGAACTCCTCTCAAGAACAACGTGTAATCCAAGAATATAAAACAAGAGAGTAATACCATGGCAGGAATTTTAATAAACTAAAAAAAAAACTTTAAAATACAAACAGTGGGAGATGAGCACTTTCAGGTACCAAAAACCCTTTGTCAGATCTACTATCAGTAAAACTATTTACCATAATTATAAATACAAATAACTATGTTATGTTCTTTGTGAAGCATTCCTATGGAGAATGTTTTTGTCTAGTATTAATACATCAACGATCCATTGATCTACATTATAAGTGTTAACAATCAACAAGCTATCCTGGTTGATTTGTAAAGAACTGATATGCGTTTGTGTATAAGGGTGAGTGGACTACATCTTCTAAAAGTTATAGTTACATTCATATATTCATTTGCTCTAAATAGCCTAATGTTTGAACATCTGGTGGCGTTAGTCCCATTATAAGTAAATGGCCCTTGTTCTTGGCTTTGCATATGTTTACACTTTGATAATGGTGATTTGCTGTTGTTGGTGTGGCAGTACTTTTGCGCAACCCAGTGTTAGAGCCTCAGAGTCTTCATTCCTTGTTCTTGTTCATATATATATTTATATCAGGATGCATCATTTAGTTGTGCAGAAGGCAGCTTTTCGTATACCTTAGTTCAAGAGCACCAGAATGCTATGATAATCTGCTGTATATCGATTCGATAGTAAAGACCAGTCAAGGTTCTAGTTTGAGTTTTATAACCAATTACGACTTAGACTGTATGATCTTTGATTTGTAAGATAAGTACCAATGAAGGAATGAGTTTGCTATGATTGACCAATCAGGATATGTTACGTTCTTTGTGAAGTATTTCTATGGAGAATGTTTCTGTTTGGTATTAATATGCTAACGATCCATTGACATGCATTATAAGTACTAATAATCAGCAAGCTACGCTGGTTGATTTGTAAGCTATAGTTATATTCATTTGCTCTAAATAGCCTATTGTTTGAACATCTGGTGACGCTAGTCCCAGTATAAGTAAATGGCCCTTGCTCTTTGCTTTTTACACATTACACTTTGGTAATTAGCTGTTGCTGGAGCGGTAGTAACACAACCCAGTGTTAGACCCTCAGATTCTAACGAAGTTGATGCAATTGGATTTGATAATATGAACCAATTAAGGCCTTAGTTTGAGAGTTTTGACCAATTAGGATTTAAATTTTATAGCGCTTAATCATTACTACATGAAGTGTTTTGTAATCTTCGGGAATTACGTTAATTTTTTTGTTTTTTATATATTTGTTGTTTATATATCTGTTGTTTTAATAGAGTGACATTAATATCTGGTCAATATATGAATATGTCAGCATTCATCTGAGATCTAACAGGGACTTAACTATACTGAATGGCTATTAGCGTAGAGTGACTGTGCTAATATGAATGTAGTTTAGAGGACGTAGATATACGTGATTTTATATTATCTGCCTGTTGTTGTGAGCGCATTGTCCACATAGTATTTATATTTATTTGATATGTTGTTTTAAGTTTACATAAAAAGAAGAAAGGGAATAATGTGAACACTGAGTAGATGTGCCTACAGGTCTGTTTTTTTGACAGAATGTAAATTCTGAGTATTATATTGTTAAATATAATTTGTTGCGAATGTACATAAAATTAAATAGATAAAAACAGTGACCATATTATGTGATCGGTCGCAACTCTATGTGTAGACCACTACTGGTATACAATTAACCAATGAGTAAGCTATGTCCAAGTTCCTATCCAATGGAAATTTTTGTATATAAGGATAAACATTGAATGGATTTGTAGTAAACTTTTATATTGTCATTATGATTGGTTATACCATAAGAAGAATATAAATGATTGGATAATTCCTGTTTTATGTTAATTTGAATTCTTTAGTGCATATTTTCATGAAATTGGTTATTTATATTTATAAATATGGTAAATAGTTTTACTGATAGTAGATCCGATGAAGGGTTTTTGGTACCTGAAAGTGCTCATCTCCTAATGTTTGTATTTTAAAGTTTTCATTTTTTAGTTTATTAAACTGCGGTGGTGGTGCTGCGGTAGCATTGTCGCCTCACAGTTTGACATTGCCCGTTCGATTCTCGGTTAGAGCGTCTTCTGTGAGGCGACATGTGTGAATGGGCATTCCTTTATGAAGGTTGTGCGTTAGGCCCAGCAAGCCAGTATGTAAAAATCTACTGCCAATCATTAGTGGACCGGAGTTCCCCTGTGGCAACCCCTAACCGGGAAAAGCCAAAAGACACAACACAACAACAAAGTTCCTGGCATGGTATTACTCTCTTGTTTTATATTCTTGGATCATATTGTGTAGCATGGCACATACTGTGAAAATCTGTGCACACATCGCTGGAGATTGTTGAAGGGCTCCACCTGATATATCAAAGCACTGGAACCACGACTTGAGCAGCCCAAACACACACTCTAAGATGTTCCTAGTTTGTGCGTGTGCCTCATTATGGAATTCTTCAGTATATGTGTGTGCATTTCTGATGGGTGTCATCATCCATAGTTCCAGTACATAGCCAGCATCCCCCAGTAGATGGCCTTATGGGATGTCCCACCTGGCAAACATCTGGTACAACTGTGATACATGCCAGATATGGGAGTTGTGATAACTGACAGGGATGCCAGCACACACATTCATGATAATGCCCTGGGCATTGCACATGACCTGGCAGTTGATGGAGTGATACCCCTTGTGGTTGATGAAGAATCTACCCTCCTCAACAGGTGGCACATTGATGTGGACATGAGTGCAGTCTATGGCACCCAGTACCTCAGGGTAGTGTGCTACATGGTAGAAGAGGCACATACTGCTGGCCCTCTCCTCAGGGGTGCGGGGTAAATAAATGTGGTCAATGGCATGTGTTTGCATGACATCCATGAAATGGTGGCGTACCCTGGATGCTGATGCCTGTGAGACCCCCATCACGTCCCCATTTGGTCTTTGAAAAGTACCTGTAGCTAGTATCCTAACATACCTTTCTTTCCCCTAGGATGGGTTCCCCTCTATTGGCCCTGGGTCTAAGTTGAGGGCGGCAGAGCTTGATGAGTTCTTGTAGTATATCCCTATCCACTCTGCAGTGCAGCTACAGGTAGCTCCTGGAAGGTTAACCTGGGCTTGAACACACTTTACCTTCTCGTTCTAGGCCTATTATCAGCAAAAGGGTACGCCACCATTTCATGGTTGGGAGGGTGGCCTAATGGTTAAGGTGTTTGTCTTACAAACACAAAGTGTAGGGTTTGAGTCTCACAAGGGATAATTGGCTAAGCTTAAAAAAAATGTCTCACAAGGGCAGTTAGCTTAGTACTAATCTAAAAGCATCAGCAATGACCTCAGCATCTAGCACATACAGATGTAGCAAAGCTGCAGCAGCCCTTAGCATTGTCTCAGTTAAAATTCCCAAGTCTGTACTCCAATGGTGCAGTGTATGTGGAGAAAATCAGATTGTAGGGTGTATGCATACTTTATAGTGCTCTGCTGCAGATGCAGCCTATGTGATTGGCTAACTATGATGCATTCCACCTGCCAAGTACATCACTGAGGGGTTGGAATGGCCTAGTGTAGGTAGGACAGGGGTCATTAGTAATTTATATATGATTAGCTTTCTCAGCCAATTTCTTTTATTTTTCTCTATTTTTTGACAGCCTTCCTTGTTAAGCACTGCAGCACAGCAAGCAAACCCAGACTGAAGGTATAAATAATGCTCAGCAGTCAATAGACACACCCTCATGCATGGACATGCTTAGCATAGCTCAAACCAGTGTAAACATGTGCCCCAAGGCTAAATAAAGCTTAGCAGGAATTGGACACACACACCCCTGCTCAGTTCCGCTCAGCAATGCACAAACTGAGCTCCAATGTGCTTAAAGAGCTCCAATGTGCTTAAAGATATTGAGACACACCCCCTTTTGATGTCAGCTACCTCTTCTGTGGACACTAACATGGTTCTGGGGCTACACAGGTTTCATCTGTGGGCATGGATACCTATTTTTGCTATTCAGTGACCCCAGCTCATTTGCATACAGATCCATGCACACAACTTGGATACTACACTATTCCAGACCCTGCCGCCTTAGCAACCACAAACATATACCATTCTACATAGTCAGTGAAAGGCCCTATAATACATTATTGTCACATATTTTTTTTCTTTTTTAAACTTTTTAATATTTTTTTTTGCATAACGGCATGTTTGCTCACTGCTGCATGCCACTCAAACATGATATGGGTATTAAAAAAAAACTTATTTTAAATATTTTGTCATTATGTTTTGGGCACACAAGGCATACTTTTGCAGATATCTGCATCTGCTTTGCTATTTCTGACCTTCTCTCAGGGCTTTTACAGCCCATATTCACTTTTTTATTTCATGTACATGAAAATTTTCTGTGTACACTTCTGACACCAATACAGGATCTGCATAAATGCCTATCTGCTTGCTGAATCGCTCTGTACCCTCATTTGCATGCAATTCACCTGTTTATAAGGTAATTTGCATGCCATGGATACTTCCATGTTGGCATGCTCGTGCACGCCCCACAGCTGTTTACTGGATTGCATGGCTGCTTATTTCTGTATAAGCTCCATGCCTACATGGAACACTAAGCCATGTAGGCTTTATTGAATTCCCCCTATATTTATTTAATGTCTATTTAGTAGACTTTACTTTATGTTGAAGTGTATAGAACCTGTATTTCATAAATAAACTATACAGTTTTGCTTTAACAACATGTATACATTATTGTTTTGCTTTAAATACTAAACTAGTGCAGGAAGAGATACATAATGTTTGCACATTAAAATTCAACATTATGAACGTTGATGTTTTAAACTTTCAATAAAATAAATATTCCAGATTATTGTCTCGGTAATTTAACATTCACGATTATAGGAGTTTGAGCTTTCAAAGTAGATCCATATATGTATATGTATATATATATATATATATATATATATATATATATAATTATATATATATATAATTATATATATATATATATACATACGTATACTCATATCTACATATATATATATATGTGTGTGTGTGTGTGTGTGTATGTATAATATATATACATATATGTATATATACACACACACACACACATAAATATATATACATTTATATATAATATATATATCTATATATATATATATATATATATACACACACACACACACACACACACACACACACATATATATATATATATAAAAATATACATTTACATACACATACACATATATATATATATATATATTTATACCTATGTCCTACTACACTACAGTTTGTGACTCTCCTCACAGCTTTTAAATATGGCATGCTATTTATTGTTCGAATCTCATGTATCCTCTGAAAACAAATGCAGCCACATTCAACATATCCATGCAAGAAGATATTTAGTCCAACAATATTACATAATAAGAAACAAAAGGAACAATGTCCAAGGCTCTAGACAGAAACGTTTAATCCAAATGCATCCAAATTCACCAACTAAGCGCTTTCACCATAACAAATGGCTTCTTCAGAGTGAGTGAAAAGCATCTATACCTTACATTAAATACTCAACCAATCATTCAATCATCCAATGAAAAACATTATTGAGCAATTATACAGTAATTACAAAAGTTAAACTAAATATGTCCACGCACAGTAGAAAAAATTTTAAACATACCCTGACAAAAAAATATAGTTAGAAAAGCATCCTGTCTGTTATGCATAGTAATATCTCTCAAAAATCCACTTAAAAAACATTTAAATAAAATGCTAATAAAAAAGTTTTTAAAATATTTATGTTGAAATTGTAAACAACTTGATGAGACAAATGTGTAGAAAATATCTAATGTTCACTTACTGAAACTAAATTCTGTCAGCCCTGTCCTTCAAAACAGGCTTTAAGGAGATGTGTTCATTCAGGCCTGGTGGAGTAGTAGCATCCAATATTATTTGCCATCTGTATTCCAATAATTCCACCCTCAACCTGACATCACCACCCCTTTCAAGACTACCCACTCTATTGATCACAAAGAAAATAAATTTCTTGAAGTCCATACAGTGTGTACTATGCATATACAATGAATTGAGTATGTCGTGATTTTTGATGGCCCTCAGATGTTCTGCAATCCTGTCCTTTAACCTACGGACAGTTTGGTCCACATAGAATGCATTGCAGCTAACACAGGTGGAAATATATACCAAATTCTGTGTGTTGCAACTGCATCTGCCAGGGCACCCAATAGTCTTATTAAAATAATTAGTCACCACTACGTAAGGTCCTTCATTAATGAACCTATAAAATATACAAGTTCCACACTTATACATCCTGGAACATTTGTATATAATTTTGTTTCCTTCCAAGATTTCTTTGATGTTCTTCCCCCTTGAGTATATTATTTTGGGGAAACTTCCTAAATCATTCCTCGGAGTTTCATTAAATATTGTGTCCCATATTTTGTTCACCATTTCAACAACACCAGACGTTTGACTATTGTATCTCAAAATTAATGCCTTGCCTTCAAAGGTGTTGTCCTTCTCCACCATTTCAACCCATTTTAAGGGGTAACAACACAGAAATGGTGGAGAAGGACAACACCTTTGAAGGCAAGGCATTAATTTTTGAGATACAATAGTCAAACGTCTGGTGTTGTTGAAGGGGTGAACAAAATATGGGACACAATATTTAATGAAACTCTGAGGAATGATTTAGGAAGTTTCCCCAAAATAATATATTCAAGGGGGAAGAACATCAAAGAAATCTTGGAAGGAAACAAAATTATATACAAATGTTCCAGGATGTATAAGTGTGGAACCTGTAAATTTTGTAGGTTCATTAATGAAGGACCTTATGTAGTGGTGACTAATTATTTTAAGACTATTGGGTGCCCTGGCAGGTGCAGTTGCAACACACAGAATTTGGTATATATTGCCACCTGTGTTAGCTGCAACGCATTCTATGTGGGCAAAACTGTCCGTAGGTTAAAGGACAGGATTGCAGAACATCTGAGGGCCATCAAAAATCACGACATACATAATGCATTGTATATGCATAGTACACACTGTATGGACGTCAAGAAATTTATTTTCTTTGTGATCAACAGAGTGGGAAGTCTTGAAAGGGGTGGTGATGTCAGATTGAGGGTGGAATTATTGGAATACAGATGGCAAATAATATTGGATGCTACTACTCCACCAGGCCTGAATGAACACATCTCCTTAAAGCCTGTTTTGGAGGATAGGGCCAACAGAATTTAGTTTCAATAGGTGAACATTAGGTATTTTCTACACATTTGTCTCATCAAGTTGTTTACAATTTCAACATAAATATTTTAAAAACTTTTTTATTAGCATTTTATTTAAATGTTTTTTAAGTGGATTTTTGAGAGATATTACTATGCATAACAGACAGGATGCTTTTGTAACTATATTTTTTGTCAGGGTATGTATAACATTTTTTCTACTGTGCGTGGACATATTTAGTTGTTTAACTTTTGTAATTATTGTATAATTGCTCAATAATGCTTTTCATTGGATGATTGAATGATTGGTTGAGTATTTAATTAATTTTTTTTAATTTAATTTTATTTCCTTTTTGAAAGTTGCTATTTTTATTAGTATATTGATATTTTTTCTGAGTTGTTTGAACTTGTACTATTGTATTTAGACCATGTCTTGGAGCTTATCTCCCCGGGCCTCTACTGAAAATGGACATGTATCCAGCTAGACTAGCCCGGTCAACAAATATAAAATAAAAATAAAATAAATAAATATAATTAATGTAAGGTATGGATGCTTTTCACTCACTCTGAAGAAGCCATTTGTTATGGTGAAAGCGCTTAGTTGGTGAATTTAAATGCATTTGAATTAAAAGTTTCTGCCTAGAGCCTTGGACATGGTTCATTTTGTTTCTTACTAGTTTTGTACCCAGTGGGTATTTTTCTTTTTTGTGGTATTGGTCTTTGTTAGTGAATCCGCCTTCGGCACGCTTGGCAGTTCTTTTTGGACCAGTTTTTCTTTTTATTTTGATATTTATTTTATATATATATATATATATATATATATATATATATATATATATATATATATATATACATGGAAGCAGCTGTTATTGAGTTAACAGCCGCAGTCAAGAGATTGACGTCACTCTTGACTGAATGAGACGTTCCACACACTAGTCCAGTGACGCTAACGGACTCGCAGGTTGAGTTGTTCACCCTGCATTCGCCACTCATGCCTAATCGAGGTAACAACATACCGGTTGGAGTTAACGGCAATTCCAATACTTCTAGAGGTGAAGACATAAGACCTAACAATAGGTGAGAGCCGGGTGAGCAAGGTGGAAACCGATCATCAGACAACAACCGGGGCATAAACGTGAGAGGCGAAACAAGGCACAGCAATGGTAACAACTACGTTGGTGAGGACTTCAAACGGTGGTTTCAAGGCCCAAATTTTGATTTTACTGCTTCGAAGGAAGGTAAAGCTTTGGAACTGACTGTTAAACAACAAATAGAACTATTTGGGACTAAGTGTAGAAAATACAGGGCGCTACAGTTGGACAATGCATTTTTGGTCAAATCTATCACTTTACAACAGGTCCCCAAGGGACTTAGGATCTGGAAACTTTCCAATGGTATAGAACAAGGGACACAAGCCTACAAGGAACTTTTAGATCTTTTTAACAAGACGGGTCTACAAATGTTGGACATAATTGTAAAAAACAATGTAAGTAAGATAAATATGCTTGAGAACGAAATTGTTAAACTGAATGAAAGCATTGTGGGGGATTTGTTGTTTTGTCAAAATATACAAGGATACAGGGATGTTTTAAGCAATATTGATAAATATGTAGAAAAAAGTATACAAATAAAAACCAAGAAGTTAGCTAGGGATATGGAGGATTACAAAAACAACCGGGCTTATGTGGTTGTTAAACACAGTCATGGAAATCATATTAAAAGTGCCATAATTGTTAATGATGATTATGATAGTGGTGATGGTGGGTTCAATAACAGAGAGACAACATCTGGGGTTTTTTTTAGATGAATACCCGCCGTTAAGGAGATCAGCTTGGCTACAGAATAAAAGGGAGGGGAATTCAACCACCCAGCACTATGTTCCGGATACGAAATATCATAGGTTAATAGGTTAGTACTAAGCTAACTGCCCTTGCAAGCCATTTTAAGCCTAGCCAATTATCCCTTGTGAGACTCAAACCCTGCATCTTATGCTTGCAAGGCAAACACCTTAACCATTAGGCCACCCTCCCAACCAGGGACAGAGACAAGCGAACAACCATTGGAACAAACAATGGCACAACTACAACAACAACAGGAGGAGATATTAAGTGACTCTGATACAACTTTTGACTGTGTAGCATGTGAAGTTTTACCAGATATTTCTATTACTATTATATGTGACGTAGAAGTATGTTTAAACAATGAGAACTTGTTGTCACAGTGTAAAATCCTCACCAGTGCCTTTGATATTAAAGAAGCCCACCATGATGTATTGTCAAAAGGTTTTTCATTTGTACCTAACTTTAGAACAAATATGGTGGATGTATTCACTAATGTCAAAATGTTCATGAGACAGCTTAATTTGGCCCTTTTTTTCAAAGACAATCCTAATGTTGTTTGTCATTAAAACAATGATGGGTGTTTAAAAAGGAAAAGTGTTTTTCTACCCCCATGCAACAAGGATGTGGCTATATTTGAAAAATTATGTTTGAAGGCAATCAAGAACATATTTAATACTAAATGGGGGGCAAATTATGCTTCTAATTTGTCTATACAAGAGAAGGATGCCTTGTTTGAGTTAGCAGAAAACAAAGAGTTGAGAATTATGAAACCCGATAAGGGCGGTGGTGTGGTGATTGTGTCCAAATATGATTACATAGCTAAATTGCAGGAAATATTGGATGACCACTCTACTTATCAAAGGATTTCTATTAACGATTTGCATATAGCATACCGTAAAATTGATTTATTCTTACTTGATGCTTTATTCCAAGCAGCACTTACTGAGACAGAATTTAACTTTTTAAATGTGGAATACCCAGTCACACCTATTTTTGGTACCGAAAATACACAAGGGCACTAGGGATCCCCCTTTTAGAGCTATAGTTTCGTCCCGGGGTTCCAAGACTAAACCCTTGGCTGCCTTTGTGGATGAAGGGATTCAGAAGGTTGTGGCTGGGGTTCCACACATTTTGAAAGATTCTTGGCATTGCCTCCAAAGACTTGATAAGATATCAGGTCATGGTACAGAATGGTCCTTCCTAACTATAGATGTCATCAACTTAATTTACTGTAATTCCACAAGATGTGGGGGTTGAATATTTCACCAAAAGTATGGTAAAAAGTGGTAAATTAAATGCTGCCAAAATAAATATGATGACAACAAACATGGGAATGGTGTTGAAGAGCAATTTTGTAACATTTGAAGGTGAATTGTTTCAGCAAATTTCAGGTGTGGCTATGGGGGCGAAATGTGCCCCTGGATTTGCCAACCTAGTTCTTTTACATTGGGAAGAAGTATATGTATTTGTGTCACCATATAAAGACAGAATTTCTCTTTATAACAGATTTCTAGATGGCATACTAATTTTATGGAAGGGAAGTGAGGATGATGCCAAGTCTTTTGTTGAATACTTAAATAGTACCACTACTTTTTTTCAAATTTACTAGTAAATGGAATAATAATGAGATATCATTTTTGGATATTAAACTGACCAAATCAGAAAATATTTTACATAGCAACATATTTAGGAAGAAGTCTCACAGTAATTCCCTGTTACATTATAATAGTTGCCATCCTCAACATCAAAAAAGAGGAATAGTAAAGGGCCAGATGGTAAGACTTTCTAGACTAGTGAGTGATGATGACACTTGCAATAAGGAAGTGTATACCTTAATTGGCTTCTTTTTAGACAGGGGATACCCATTAAAGTTGTTGTTAAAAATTAGAAACAAAGTTTTGGGAAAAAGGAGGAGTAGATATCAACCCATTTTAAGGGGTAACAACACAGAAATGGTAGAGAAGGACAACACCTTTGAAGGCAAGGCATTCATTTTGAGATACAATAGTCAAACGTCTGGTGTTGTTGAAGTGGTGAACAAAATATGGGACACAATATTTAATGAAACTCTGAGAAATGATTTAGGAAGTTTCCCCAAAATAATATACTCAAGGGGGAAGAACATCAAAGAAATCTTGGAAGGAAACAAAATTATATACAAATGTTCCAGGATGTATAAGTGTGGAACTTGTAAATTTTGTAGGTTCATTAATGAAGGACCTTATGTAGTGGTGACTAATTATTTTAAGACTATTGGGTGCCTTGGCAGGTGCAGTTGCAACACACAGAATTTATTATATATTGCCACCTGTGTTAGCTGCAATGGATTCTATGTGGACAAAACTGTCCGTAGGTTAAAGGACAGGATTGCAGAACATCTGAGGGCCATCAAAAATCACGACATACATAATGCATTGTATATGCATAGTATACACTGTATGGACTTCAAGAAATTTATTTTCTTTGTGATCAATAGAGTGGGATGTCTTGAAAGGGGTGGTGATGTCAGGTTGAGGGTGGAATTATTGGAATACAGATGGCAAATAATATTGGATGCTACTACTCCACCAGGCCTGAATGAACACATCTCCTTAAAGCCTGTTTTGGAGGATAGGGCCAACAGAATTTAGTTGCAATAGGTAAACATTAGGTAGTTTTCTACACATTTGTCTCATCAAGTTGTTTACAATTTCAACATAAATATTTTAAAAACTTTTTTATTAGCATTTTATTTAAATGTTTTTAAGTGGATTTTTGAGAGATATTACTATGCATAACAGACAGGATGCTTTTCTAACTATATTTTTTGTCAGGGTATGTATAACATTTTTTCTACTGTGCATGGACATATTTAGTTGTTTAACTTTTGTAATTATTGTATAATTGCTCAATAATGTTTTTCATTGGATGATTGAATGATTGGTTGAGTATTTAATGTAAGGTATGGATGCTTTTCACTCACTCTGAAGAAGCCATTTGTTATGGTGAAATCACTTATTTGGTGAATTTGGATGCATTTGGATTAAAAGTTTCTGCCTAGAGCCTTGGACGTGGTTCCTTTTGTTTCTTACTAGTTTTGTACCCAGTGGGTATTTTTCTTTTTGCAATATTACATAATGCAAACTTATCCAGCCCTTACTTAAGCCATATGTATTCCAGTAGAAATGTTCATCCTCCTAAACCTTCATGACCCTTGTTGTAGTACCCAGAACACTCTCCCTTTCTCATTTGACTTATGTTGTTTCTCCCAATAATATTCAATTTCCACTGAACTCACAGCATCTCCTGAGGCAGCAGTATTTACACAAGCCATATTACCTATCCCATGAATCAAATGTCTAGGCATTTCTCTCAAATTAACTATCACCTTGATTATGTTTGTAAATGTGAACTCCCATCACTCAAAAACATATTCATCACAACAAACATTTAAGTTTTTTTATACCCTTTAATAGCCTCATCCAACTACAGTCACTGTTGAAATGTAACCTCAGAATAATCATGATCTATATACACAGGCCATCCAACCTAGCTAGCTATGGAAACAAAATCACCACTAATTCTAAGGACAACCACAAAGTATTCTATAGCTATGTCAAGAATCTCAATGGCAACACCCAGATCTGCTCTGAGTTACAGCACAACGGCACAAAAATTACAGAACCAACTGATATTCCCAGCATCCTGGCAGACAGGTTCAGTGCTAACTTTACCCCCCCCCCAACCCCTAAAGGGCCCATATCTATACAGGAAGAATGCAGAGTCCCTGTAATCACAACTATGCAGGTAAAAGCTGCACTCTAAAGCCAAAAACACAGCATCCATGGGACCAGACGACATCCCAGGCTGCATTTTACACGAACTTCAGAACGAACTGGCTCCTCACCTAAGCACCATGTTCAACCACAGCCTCACATCAGGCTTTGTGCCCATTGAATGGTGTACAGCAACAGTTATCCCACTCCACAAAAGGGGAGCCACCACTGATCCTAGGAACTATCGCCCTATTAGCCTGACGAGCCTGGTCTGCAAGACCATGGAATGTATCATCATGGAACTCATAAGCAAAGACATTGGTAACCTCCAAACTCTGGATCCCACCCAGTTCGCATTTGTGAAAGGCAGATCATGCCTTCTGAACCTGATCAACTTCTTTGAGGCAGTCACCAAAGCCGTAGATGAGGGTAAGGTGGTCCACACAGCCTATCTTGACCTCACCAAGGCTTTCAACACCATCCCCCATTCTGGAATTATAGCTAAACTCACTAAACTAGGTATAAATTCCTACATCACAAGATGGATTGCCAACTGGCTCACTGACAAAACCCACACTGTAAAGGTTGTACACTCCAAATCTGACCTCAAACCAGTGACAAGTGGAGTACCACAGGGTTCAGTCCTGGACCTCTCCTGTTTGGTATGTACTTCTCTGAAGTACAGGCTAACACAGAAGGCCTCTGGCTAATGAAGTTCGCAGATGACTACAAACTAGGAGCCATAGTCGAGTCCCCAAATGATGTGGAAATCCTACAGAAGGGCCTCGCTAAGACAGATGCCTGGTGTCAGAGCCATGGCCTCAAGCTCAATGCCAAAAAGTGCATGGTTATCTCCTTTGGTAAAAACTCTGTACCCATGAACTACTACACAGACAGCAGTCTACTTAACACCGAATGTATGATAACAGACCTTGGGACCCAGGTGGACAGTAGTCTGTCCTTTGATAGTCATATCGCTACAGTAGTCAGGAAGTCCTTCTACGTGGCACACCTCATCATAAAAGGTTTCTCATCCAGGAAAAAAGAAGTCATTGTTCCCCTCTACTCGACACTCATTAGACCCATTATAGAGTACAACGCCCCTTTTGGAATGTACCTCACAAGACATCTGCAGCAGCTGGAAAGGCCACAGAAGTACCTCACAAAGAGGATTACTGGCCTTAAACAGATGCCGTACACTGACCATCTAAAAAAACTCCAGCTTTACTCCGTAGCATATCGTCTACTTCGAGGTGATCTCTGCCTAACATATAAAGCTATGTCAGTCCTAGAGCTGTTGGACATGCTACACCTAAAGAAATCCCAATCCCACCGAGCTATACGCTCTAGGGACCTAAACCTTGTCACCACAATAAACAGGACATGCTGGAGGTATAGATTCCTGTCCCAGAGACTTCCCATACTCTGGAGCAGGCTACCCATCTATGTCAAGCAAAGTTCTTCATTAGCACTCTTCAAGAAAAATCTTTATGAGTGGATGGGAAATAGGAAATACACCCCAGGGATCACTTCTGTGTCTCTGCTCGACAGTGGCACAGGAAAATAACTTTCTTGGGTGGCGTAAGCCAGGGAACCTTGTTGGCTAGGCTTAAGTAGGCCCTCGGGCTGATAGCCTGGCACCTACCTATGAACCTGTGAACCTGTGAACCACAGTAATTCATATCAACAGCTGACAGAAATGTCACAAAGCTTGTTATTTTTAATGCAAATGCACAAAATGAGCCAGTGTAACTCTATACTTCCTATATTTCTTTCCATTTGTAGTCAACAGTGAATGAATCACCTTCTTAATACCCAATGAATTATTTGTGAAATATTCACTAAGCCATCTTACTTTAATGCAGATCATTCTTTCCTCTTTTTCTAGAGCTCCAGCCAGTCTCAAATCGTTTCTGCAGATTTCATCTTCCAATGGAATCATCTACTGCTTTGCATATTCCGTTTATCCAACAAATTATAATCTTGCCATGAATGTCACCAACCTCCTGTGTAAATGGTGTCATGGTGACTTGTTGGTTATGCTATCCTGCCAACAATCCAGTTAACTTTTACTCTAACCACTTATTTAAATTAATGATATCACTGTAATTCATTAGTGTTACATTTGAGTAAAACGACAACTAGACTAATACAAGCAGTTGTAGCTTTTCTTGGACAAGAAACACAATAAAATATTTTTTGAAAGAGGTCAAGCCCTTTTGAAGCCTTAATATGAGGTTTTTGCTCTTGTCATCCCCTTAAGTATACAAGCTTTACAGTCGGGCATCCACAGAGAATAGTGCAAACTGCAAACAATGGGAATCATTGGTAGCAGTGTAATAGAAATAGCACAGATAATGATTTTCTATGAGAAACCATAACTAACAAGGTGCATTTCATCCAGCTGTGGTTGATGACGTACATCCCAGTACACTTTACACTCAACCATTTGTAGGGGAACCCAAATTAACTTTTTGGTATCTTCAGCTCATCCACTTGGTTCAACCTGTATGCCGCACCACATCAAGGAAACCATTTTCAAGCCAATCTCACATTTTTAGCAGCATTTTCCTTCTCTTCTCCCACTAATCAACAGATGACACCTTCCCACTATATTTTGCATAACTTCACCTTGAGTGATTTAGCTATCTTAGAAAAAAGATTAATGCTTTCACCATGATGTTTGAAGTTACCAAGGGTGACAACCAGCTCTGTGAATCAACTCTTACGAAGTGAACTCCAGAGAGAAGCACACAACAAGTGTTAGCACAAAAACAGGTAAATAAAGTGAAATAAACAGAAGACTGCATAGTTCTGAGCTGATTTTTATGTTACTGTAAAGCAGAGAATGTAAATAAAGGCAAACCCTGTACAATAGGTACCTATAAGAAAACAGGGAAGTAAAACTAATGATACATTTTATTTTAAGATATAATTTGCAGTGCAAAGGCAGCATAAGGAACAAAAGAATAGAGATGGTGATATTGATTCAAACTAAGATGTGGAAGGCAACCTAAAAGTGAACAGAACACTCAAGAACTCTGTCCTGATAGCCAAGAAACAAAACAGCAGGTGATTTTTTAGAACGACCTTTTTCAATGGGAAGACACAGAAAAAAACTACAACGTCAGTATCTTTAGAGGAGGAAGTTACACTACACCTTACACCTTATGTCATACCACTGCAAAAATTAATCCACAGTTAGTGGACTTACAAGTCAGCCACATAAACTTTTAAAGGTTACAAAGGAAAGATGATACTTTAAGTCGGGCTTCTAAGTATAAGGTTGTTGAAAAAGACAGTGAACAGTGTCACAGTATTTATTACCCCTATTATGAGTTAAAAGATGATTTCTTATATAGAGCAAGCAAAGAAAGAAAATAAATTCTGCATTAGTTACTAATGACAAAACCTTAGAAGTGAATCCATAGTCACATGTTAGGAGGTCACTTGGCAATGGACAAAAACTATGATGAGTATTAGCAGGATTTTTATTGGCTAGGCATAATGAAACCAGAAAACTATTTAGCATCCTAGATATAAAATTCCCTTTGACCCATACTTCCAGCAGCTTCTGAATGAAGAAAACCCCACAGATACTGTACTTCTCCTTACACAGCCTACAGTGAAAGACAGAAAATAGCCCATCCTGGGAAAAGTAAGAACATAACTAAGGAAAATAAAGTCTGGAAAAGCATCAGGTTCAGATGAGGTCATGGCAGATATGATCAAGATACTGGGTGAGTTAAGACAAAAATGGCTCCTGAGGGTACTTATAGCAGCATAGGGAGTAAGTTGCATCCCAGATGGCTAAAGAATAAGTATTCTAATACCACTGTACAAGAATAAAAAGGGTCATTCACAATTGTGGCAATACAGAGGTATCAAATTCCTGCCACACTGTATGAAAGTAGGAAGGGAGACGGGAGCAGAGAAGTAGAAAATAAGAAGGGAGATGTGCAGTTCACATAGATATCTGGATTCAGCACAAATGACCCAATGTTTATAGTGAGACAGATAATGGAGAAGAACCGAAACATGAGGAAAGAGTCCAACTAGGCATTCCTAGACTTGGAGAAAGCATATGACATAGGTCCCAAGAAAGCTGACTTGAGCAGTTCTGTAATGGTTTGAAGTTCCAGAAATACTAAATGAATTAGTGAACTCTGCGTACAAGGATCCAATGACACAATTAGGAACAGTGTTCAGCCTTACAGAGGGTACCCAGTGGAAATAGGATGCATCAGGGTTCAACTCTGTGCCCGCTGCTGTTCATATTGGTGATGGAGTATATAAGAAAACAGTTTGGAGGGGACAGATCAACAAATCTGCTATATGCAGATGATGTGGCATTGCAAACAGACTGTGAACAGGAACTTCAGCAAATGATAGGGTAATGAAATTTAAAACTGAAAGCACATGGAATGAAAAGGAGTGAATGGAGGAAATCAGGAGAAGCTGAAGATTGAGATGTAAGGGGACAATAGCGGAACATGTTAACAGCTTCAAGTATCTCAGAGGAGAGGTTGTGCAGAAAGGAAGCCTGTATGAAAATGTCAAATCTAGAACCAGAGGGGATGCAGTAAAAAGGCACAGAGTATCAAGGGTATTGTATTTCAGAAAAATGCCCAATAAGCTGAAAAGTAAGATGTAAAAAACAGTGACAGGACCAGTACTTCTGTATGTACAGAAACCTGGGCAGTGAAGACAGAGCACCTGAGGAAGCTAGAGGTGTTGGATATGAAGTCCCTGAAATGAATGGTAAGATGTACACTGTGGGACAGAGGAAGAAATTATGAAATCTGAGCAGAACTCAAAATAGCTCCAGTTGCAGAGAAGGTCAGAGAGAACAGATTGTGGTAGTCCATGCACGTGGTCAAGAAAACAGAAGGCAATTTGGTGAGAGACAGGAAGAAGACAAGAAGATGCGAGGACATACAGCAAAGAGATAGACAGACTGTGTGAGAGAAGACACTGTGACAGTCAGGCATTTCTGTCTTAGAAGGTAGGAGAGTAGCACTGAATAGACAGAGGTGGTGATAGTTGAGTTGGCACCCAGACCTCATGAAGAAAATTGCAAAAAGGAGGATGCAGTGTTACTCACTATACCACTATTCCAGACATCCTTATCATGTGTAATGCTGATACTTGTGATGGAAAGTGAAAGAAATGATGGCCAACTCTTAAGTATGTTACAATTCCCCATACAACTACTATGCACACGTGCACAGACACACACGCACACACACACACACACACACACACACACACACACACACACACACACACACACACATGCAAGCTTAAGACATAGCAATACATACACATGCATAAGACATAGCAGTACTGGTTTTATAATGATTTTAGCAAACACATTGCTTGACACTACTCCTGCCATGCCAGATCTGGAACTACTGTTTAACAGTGATCAAGTAATAGCAAAGGTAAGTCATTTGCATCAATAGATGACCTCTGTACTCATCACCAATATCCACTTTTCTGAGTACAGCTCAAACATCAGACTGTATTAGTTAGCAAATAACTGTCACAGTAATAAAGCTTTCCATCTTACTTCAGACAAATGCATACTAATATTGCAAATCCAGATCAGTGACTGCGTAAAATGAGCAAACAACAAGAGAGTCAGATACTTTCATTCACAGACAGCTCACACCCCACTCAGCAGTTATAGCCACTTTGGTGTGTACTTCAGATGTCGATTGTGATAAAAAAACAATGCTCATGTAATAAATTTCAGATTTGTTCCATACAAGCAATAGCGACACAAACTATTCCAAGTTACCTCACACAAATCATATTAGTCCTGCAAATCCATATTAACGAGCAAACAGCAGTTAGTCATTTTTTCCTCACAGAAAACCCTAGCAATTATAACTAATTTGTCTGTATACATCTTAATTGTCCAGCTCTTACAAATTAAATTGCTATCACAACTTCTTAGTGAAAGAATCTGGGACAAAACCAAAATGTACGAAAAACAAATTCCTCAAATCAGGGACATATTCTTAATATTGCTCTTCTATACTTTGAGTGTTGATAAAAATACCAGTTTTGCATATCACTAATTTTCTGAATTATACAAAATCAGAAACGCAAACATCTGTCATTATTTATTGTGTGGCTTTCTACAATTGATCAGAAAATCACAAATCATATGATTGAAAACTAAAAATAAAGGTAAACTCAGAGTCATTAAAAGCTCAAGTTATTTACTGGGGGTGGGGAGAAATGCTCAAAATCAGGTACATATGCATAAATATATCAGGGGCGGCAACGGTGGTGCAGTGGTTAGCATTGCCGCCTCACAGCAAGAGGTTCTCTGATTCGATCCCCGGCTGGGGTGCCTTCTGTGCGGAGTCTGCATGTCCTCCCTGTGGTCACGTGGGTTTCCTCCGGGTGCTCCAGTTTCCTCCCACATCCCAAAGACATGTTGCAGGTGGATTGGACACTCTAAATTGTCCCTAGGTGTGAGTGCGTGTGTGTGCCTTCTGTGGAATGTTGGGCACCGGGCTGGCAACTCGACACTGTAAAACCCCACTGCTAATCATGAGCGGACAGGTGATCCGCTGTGGCGACCCCTAACCGGGAAAAGCCGAAAGAAGAAGAAGAAGAAGATGTATAAATATATCACCTAAAAAGTTAATAGAACACAACATACCTCTTATCTTCTTTGCTCAAGAAACCTGGAGTAAGCCAAAAATAATAGGGGTCAAAGGCCCAAAACCAATCACAAATCATCTGGCAGTTAGCAGAGATGACTACTAAAATGCTAATGAACTGCTTCCTGTAACCAAACGGTACAGGGCTTCATTCCTTCCACCTCCATCAGTCTATTGTGTGACTCTGAGCAAGTAACTTAACCAAACTG
This sequence comes from Protopterus annectens, assembly GCF_019279795.1. Classification (NCBI taxonomy): domain Eukaryota; kingdom Metazoa; phylum Chordata; order Ceratodontiformes; family Protopteridae; genus Protopterus; species Protopterus annectens. The sequence goes on along the minus strand of NC_056736.1, from coordinate 113,278,392 downwards.
TGCTTCTGAGTCGCCCCTGAAAAGGGACACTTGTGTCCAGTGGACTTTCCTGGTTAACAAATGTATAAAATAAATGCATTTTAAAATATTACTCTAATTCATAAAAAATTAGTAGAATAATAGGATTTGCATAAAAATGCATTTTTTTGAAGAATATGAAATAGAAAACTCTGATATCTGGCATTACTGAGTTTATGTAATCCCCGGTGATTTACTGGAAAATCATAACTTTTATGAGGTACAGAACAAAATTTTGAGACAAATTCAGGGACAGTATATTTTCTAAAAAAAAAAAAAAAAAAAAAAACAGAACAAGCTTTGATTCAACATTACATTTATTAAACAATAAGAATAACAAATGTTTCTTGTATTATTGAGCAAATGTAAACCTTGGTTATTTACCAGAAAAAAATCAGTCATTTAATAAGGAACAGAAAAATATAATGCAAAAGATTCTACAACAGAATTTGCATTCATATGAATTTTCTGAACAATAATGAGAAAACACATATTTAGTATTACTGACAGAATGTAATCCTCAGCAATTTACCAATACAATAATCATAAAACATTATACAAGACCGAGGACATAAAAATAGGAAGTGATATCCAGGACATTCTGCAAAACCAGAGACAGTTGTCAGAACCATTGTCAGGTACTAAGTTCGCCAGTAAACATTTCCAGTCTAGTCATATATCTGGTTGCCTAAGAGTTTAATTAAAAATATATCTTACATTCTTCATTGCTGTTACTTCTGCTGATGCTCCCTTCTCTTAAACATTCAATATTTGTGGAGTAAAAACTCCATTAACAGATTAGCTAGGTGCATGCACCTGGCCTATCATAGGTTCATAGGTTCATAGGTAAGTACTAGGCTATCTGCCCAAGGGCATTTATAAGCCTAGCCAGAATGTGTTGGCTTTTGCCACCCCCTTAGATTAGTTCCCTGTGCCCCTGTCCAGCAGAGCCATTAGTTCCCTGCGGCACTGTCCAGCAGAGCCACTGCAGTGATCCCCAGGGTAAATTTTCTGTTTCCCGTCCACTCGTCAAGGTTTCTCTTGAAGAGTGCTAGTAAGGGGCTCCGCCTGATATATATTGGAATCTTGTTCCAAAGCATGGGGAGTCTCTGGGACAGGACTCTATCCCTCCAGCATGTCCTATTGATCATTGTGGTGAGGTTTATATCTCTAGAGCATGTGGCTCTCCGGGATTTGTTTTTTTTTTAGGTGGAGCATGTCCATCAATTCTGGGTTAGACATGGCCTTGTATGTCAGGCAGAGATCACCTCTGAGTAAGCGGTATGCAACCGAGTACAGCTGGAGTTTCTTGAGTCGGGCTGCATAGGGCATCTGTTTGAGGCCGGTAATCCTCTTGGTGAGGTACTTTTGTGGTCTTTCCAGCTGTTGCAGGTGTCTTGTAAGGTACATCCCAAATGGGGCATTGTATTCTATGATGGGTCTAATGAGTAATGAGTAGAAAGGCACAATAACCTCTTTTGTTCTAGATGTGAACCCTTTTGTGATTAGGTGGGCCACATAGAAGGATTTTCTAACCACCTTGGCAATATGATTATCAAAGGAGAGATTACTATCTACTTGGGTCCCCAGATCCCTTATTACATTTTCTGTATTTAGGGGACTACCACCTATGTGGTAGTTCGTGGGTACCTTGTTTTTTCCAAAGGGGATGACTATGCACTTTTTGGCATTTAGTTTGAGGCCATGATTTTGACACCTGGTATCCGTCTCAGTGAGACCCTTCTGGAGGGTGTCTGTATCAGCTGGGGAATCAAATATGGCCCCTAGTTTGCAGTTGTCTGCGAACTTGGTCAGCCATAGTCCTCCTATGCTTGCCTGTACCTCTGAGAAGTATATACCGAACAGGAGGGGTCCTAGGACTGAGCCCTGGGGGACACCACTTGTAACTGGTTTAGAGTTGAACATAGAGCCTGCAACTCTCACCATGTGGGTTCTATCCATGATCCAGTTGGCACCCCATCTCGTGACGTAAGGGTTTATGTTCAAGCTGGTGAGCTTGTCTATAATACTAGAATGGGGAATGGTGTTGAAAGCCTTTGCAAGGTCTAGGTAGGCTGTTTGGACCTGCTTTCCCTCGTCTAATGCCTTGGTAACTGTCTCAAAGAAGTCCACCAGGTTTAGGAGGCATGATCTGCCCTTAACAAAGCCAAACTGGGTAGGGTCCAGTGTTTGAAGGTTCCCAATGTCTCTGTTAATGAGTTCCATGATGATGCACTCCATAGCCTTGCAGACCAGGCTAGTCAGGCTTATAGGGTGATAGTTCCCGGGGTCTACTGTGGCTCCACCTTTGTGGAGCGGGATAACTGTTGCTGTGTGCCATTCTGTGTGTACCTAGCCTGTAGAGAGGCTAAGTTTGAACAGTGTGTTTAGGTGAGGGGTTAGTTCATTTTGGAGCTCTTGTAAGACACAGCCTGAGACACCGTCCGGTCCCATTGAAGCTGTGTTTTTGGCTTTGGATAGGGCTGTTTTAACCTGTGTGTCGTTGATTAACAGGGCCCTACATTCTTCTGGTATAGTTATCAGTTCACAAAGCTTGAAAGTAAGCATCTTTGGATAATCAGTTTTGAAAGACAGCACCTCCTGCATTGAGCACTTGCAATTTTGTTTAATAAAAAATGTTTTATTATGCTCCGTACCTACATATGCATGTAATCTGCACTGCAATGCAATTTCACTGTACAATAACAGGATCAATATATTCCCAGCTAAACACTTTTTCAACTTTTCTAGCATGAAAGGATACATTTCTCTGTATGATCTGTATGACATTTATGTTTGCAAAATGCATTCACAGTGTTTTCTCCTTTTTATGTCAGGAAGGCAGGCTAGGCTCCTGCAGTGGTGCAATGCTGATACTGTCTGATGAAAGATTATCATTCCAGAAAGTTTAATAAGTAACATTAACAGGAAATGCTTTCTAACCCCCATGAGATCTATATTCCAACTGATTTTTGCTACTAATCATTGTAGCTAGCTTCTTTTTCTTTTTCTTTCAGCTGCTCCCATTAGGGGGTCACCACAGTGAAGCATCTGTTTCCATTTCTTCCTGTCCTCTGCATCTTGCTCTGTCACACCAACCACCTGCATGTCCTCTCTTACCACATCCATAAACCTTATCTTAGGCCTTCTTCTTTTCCTTTTACCTGTCAGTTCCATCCTTAACATCCTTCTCCCAATATACCCAGCATTCCTCCTCAGCACATGTCCAAACCAATGTAATTTCACCTCTCTGGCTTTGTCTCCAAACCGTCCAACCTGAGCTGTCCCTCTAATATACTCATTTCTGATCCTGTCCATCCTCATCACACCCAGTGTAAATCTTAACATCTTTAACTCTGCCACCTCCAGCTCTGACTCCTGTCTTTTCATCAGTGCTACTATCTCCAACCCATATAACATAGATGGTCTCACTACTCTCTTGTAGACCTTCCCTTTCACTCTTACTGGTACCTGTCCATAACAAATCACTCCTGACACTCTTCTCCACCCATTCCACCCTGCCTGCAATCTCTTCTTCACCTCTCTTCCACATTCACCATTACTCTGAACTGTTGTTCCCAAGTATTTAAACTCATCCACCTTCGCCAACTCTACTCCATGCATCCCCACCATTCCTCTGTTCTTCCTCTCATTCACACACATATATTCTGTCTTAGTCCTGCTGTTAATATGCATTAATGCTATAAAAGGTATATACCCATATGTGATGTACAAGCTCCCATTTTAAACACATACACACACATATCTATTCTCTTGCCAGCCTGGTTGATATGGGCATCCTGAGACAGTGTAGCAACTGCCTCATGTACATGGACAACCATCTACTATTACCACCTAGGAACACAATTTGTGAGAGATGCAATTACATAAAGAAGCTAGAGTCTATGCTCTCTCCCTCACAAGCCAGTATATCTGGCACTAAGAAGGCTGTCAACACAATCACTACACCTCAAACACCACCCACAACTACACAAAACATGCCCACATATGCAGACATTCTCAACAAAAACAAACCCAAACATAGGAGACCTCAGAGGCAAACACACATGCAAACTCTACAACCCTCCACACCACATACCATGCATAGCCCACACACCTGTGTCTCATGGCCACTAAGGCCTAACTATAAACCCAACATATTAGTCATAGGAGAATCCATTGTGAAACACACAGATGTGCCTCTCACCAGGCTGGATAAGGAGAAAGTCACGGTTAGTTGTTTGTCAGGTGCCAGAATCCACCATATCACACATGCACTCAAGTCTCAAAACAACAGGTACTGTTATGACTCTGTCATACTCCATGTTGGCATGAACGACTTGAGACATACCTTCCTGGACTATATGAAGAGAGAGGCATGACTGAGCTCATTGAATATGTGTCCTAGGCAGGTATGTTCCTAGCCTTAAGCAGCATTCTACCATCACCCAGAATGATGCCTCAATACAAACAGAAAATGATTGGCTTTAACAATTGACTTAGTTTTTGGTGTCATTCTAGGGAGATCTAGTACCTGACAGCCTAGGAAGATATGATCGGCAGACCATGATGCTTTGCTAGAGATGGCCTGCATCTGTCTCACTTGGGCTTCAGGCTTTTGGCAAAGGCCCTTGCCTCCCCCATAGTGCCTTTTTTAGGAAAAGTTATGAAGTCGATACTACCAACATAAAAATTTCAACAAAAAGCAAATTAAAGGTCATGCTGCTAAATTAAAGGAGCCTAAACATGAAACTGCACTCATTGCAAGCATTCTTAGCCCTGGAAGATGATGACATGTGTGCAGTCACAGAAACCTGGTTCAAAGCTGCAGAGAGCACACCAGCCTTACCTGGGTACTCATCCTATAATACATTCAGACCCCAAACTGTGGGCAGCAAAGCCAAAGGAGGTGGAGTTTCAATATATATTAAAGACACACACTCCTCCAGGCTGGTCAAACAGTATGACACACAGGAGACACTCCAGTGCAGTTAACCATTGACAAGACCCCTATTCAAATCATAGCTAGCTACAGGCCCCCAAATTTGACTCAAGATGCCCACTCCACCTATCTGGACCTCTTCAAATCTATCAAGATTCAACCCTTTACCCTGATCCTGGGTGACTTTAATTACCCAACCATAGATTGGAAAAACTACTCATGCCAGAACACAAATGCCCAGTGATTCCTCAATTGTGTCACTGCAAATGCCTTGAAACAGCTAGTTGATACCCCCACAAGAAGTGATAATATCTTAGACTTGGTATTAACCAGCATGAGTAACCACTGCAGCACCCCTACAGTATCATCCTCCCTGCTAAGAACCAACCATAAAATGATCACTTTTGAAGTCACTATCTCCCCTGAGCCCCCTCTAGCTACGGGTAAACAAAAGAACTTCTCCAAAGCTCATTACAACCTCCTGAGGGATGGTATAAACAGTTTCACTACCCCCTCCCCCTCTGTAGGAACTGGCACCAATGTCCAAATCTACACCAAAGTACTATACAAGCATTTATTTAGATGCATGGAATCTGGAATACCTGACAGGATAAAATCATCCTCCGCAAGGAAGAGTAAACCTGTCTGGTGGACATCTGCAATAAATAAACTATATAACAAAAGGAAAACAAATTGCTGTCCAGGACCAAGAAGGAGCAGATGCCCAATTGGAAGCAACCTCTCCATAGCCTGAACAAGCAAATTTGAGCACTAGTGAAATCCTCTAAAGCTAACCTCAAGTTCAAATTGGTCACATCTACTAGAGACAATCATAAGCCCTTCTTCACATATGTCCGCAATCTCAAAGGAAGCACCCATATCTGTTCAGAACTGGTGGTCAAGGATACCACATGCACAAAGACTGTAGATATAGACAATCTACTGGATGATAGATTCAGTGAAAACCTCTCCCCTCTATCCCCACCATTAGTAAATCAGGACATCCCATGTACCTGCCCCCCACCCCTTACCTCTAGGAAACAGGTCATTACTGCCCTCTCAAAGGCAAAAAGTACAGCCTCCATGGAACCCAATAATATCCCAATCTGCATCCTACATGAACTCAGGCATGAACTTGCAGCACCATTAGGTACCCTATTCAACCAAAGCCTGAGTACCGGCTTTGTCCCAGCCGAGTGGAAGACAGCCACTGTCATCCCTTTACACAAAGGTGGAGCGTCCACCAATCTGGGAAATTATAGACCCATCAGCCTATACAGCCCGATCTGCTAGGCCATGTAACAAATTATCATCATCATCAGCCCCTTTTTTTCCCATTTTTCTACATGGGGTTGGGGTATCGTGTTAACTGTCGCCAACTCTCCCGATTCAGTGCCACACTCCTGCCTTCTTCAATACTCATGCCTGACTGTCGCAGATCTTCTTTCACACAATCCATCTACCTCTTTGCTGGATGTCCTAGCTTCCCCTTACCTTCTTCCTGTCTGTCCCAAATCTTCCTCACCAGATTGTCTTCTGCTTTTCTACACATGTGCCCAAACCACCGTAATCTGTTCTCTTTGATCTTTCCTGGAATTAGAGCTACTTTGGTTTCTGCTCTTATGTCCTCATTTCTACCTCTGTCCCACAGTGTGCATCCTACCACCTTTCTCAGGCACTTCATTTCCATCACCTCTAGCTTCTTCAACTGTTCTGCCTTTACTGCCCAGGTTTCAGTACTGTACAGTAGTACTGGTCACACCACTGTCTTGTACACCTTACTTTTCAGCTTCTTTGGCATTTTTCTGTCATAGACTGCACCTGATACTCTGTCGTTTGGCTGCAGCCCCTCTGATTCTAGCTTTGACTTCTTCATTCAGACTACCCTTCTCCTCAACTACCCCCCCAGATACTTGAAGCTGTTTACCTGTTTCACTATCTTCCCTTCTATCTCTATTCTCAGCTTGTTCTGATTTCCCCAATTTGCTGTCATTACCACCATCTTATCTGTGCTTAGTTTCATCCCGTGTGCCTTCAGATTTGCATTCCATTCTCCTATCCTTTGCTGAAGTTGTAGCTCAGAGTCTGCCTGTACTGCCACATCGTCTGCATACAGCAGCTTTGTTGATCCTTCCCATCCAACCTGTTTGCTAATGTAGTCCATCACCAGTATGAACAGCAGTGGGCTCAGAGCAGAACCCTGATGTACAGCCACTTCCACTGGGAACCCCTCTGTGAGGCCGAACACTGTTCATACTTCAGTCATTGGTTCCTTGTACATAGACTTTACTAACTCTACCAATGTTTCTGGGACTTCTAACCACCGCAGTACTGCCCATATCAGCTTTCTTGTGACCTTGTCATATGCTTTCTCCAAGTCTAGGAATGCCCAGTTGAACTCTCTCCTCATCTCTAGCTTCTTCTCAAATATCTGTCTCAATGCAAACATCGGGTCAATTGTGCTGCATCCTGATCTGAATCCAAACTGCTCATCTCCCATCTTACATTCTACTACTCTGCGTATCCATTTATCAGTCACCCTCTCCAGAACATTCATGCAGTGTAATAGGACTTTGATGCCTCTGTACTGCCCACAGTTGTGGATGTCTTCTTTGTTCTTGTACGCTGGCACAAGTATGCTTATTCTCCAGTCATCTGGGATATGCCTTTCTCTCCACACTGCTATTAGTACCCTCAAGGGCCATTTCTCCCCTATCTCACCCAACATCTTTATCATATCTGCTGTGACCTCATCTGAGTGTGCTGCTTTCCCTGACTTCATCTTCCTTAGTGCTGTTCTTACTTCTTCTAGGGTGGGCTCCTCTTCCTCTCTCATTGTAGGCTGTTTCTGGGACAGTACAGCTTGTGTGGGGTTTTCTTCATTCAGAAGCTGCTGGAAATACTCCTTCCATCTGCCTTTGATGTCCTGTGGGCTGGTGAGCAGGTTGTTGCTGGCATCCCTTATGAAGGGTGTCTGACTATCTTCTTTATCTTTCTTTCTTTGCCTTGCAACCTGATATAGTTTCTTTGTGCCCCTTACTGAGTCACTTTCCAGAAGTTGGTACAGTGCTTCTGATGCCATATTCTTTGCTATTGCAACTTCTTTCTTAGCGTCTTTGTTACCCAACCAGTAGTCCTTCCTAGCCTGGTCAGTCTTTTCTGTCTCCCACTTCTTCCTGCACTCCTTCTATCTTTTGGTAACTTCCTGGACTTCTGCATTCCACCACCAGCTTTCCTTATGTACTTTATTTCCATACCTGGCTCGGCCACATATCTTTTCTGTAGTCCTAACACATGCTGTTTTTAGGCGCTGCCATTCTTCTTCAACTCCACCTATTTCCTCCTCTTCTTGGGGTACTAGAGCCCTGAGTAATTCCTTGAACTGTTGTACTTTCTCTCCTGTCAACTTCCAGATCTTCAGCCTGGTCTCTGTTGACCTTAGAGCCTTCTCTGACCACTGCTTACAGCTGATTGTGGTAACTAGTGGTTTATGCTGTGACCTGACTGTTTCGGAGGGGATGACTTTGCAATCATGGATTCTACCCTCGTGCCTTTTCCTTACTTAGGAGGAAGTCTACCTGAGTTGCATGTTGACTACTCTTGTATGTGATCTTGTGACTGTCTCTCTTTCTGAACCATGTGTTGGCTACTATCAAGCCATTTGCTAGACAGAAGTCTAGAATGGGTTCTCCTTCTTTATTCCTGTTGCCCCACCCATGTGGGCCCAGACAGTCCTCATAGCCTGTTCTGTCTGTCCTGATATGTGCATTCAAGTCACCCATTATCAACACCAGTTCATGTTGTCCAGCTTTATCGAGTAGATCCTGCAACTGCTGTCTGAATGCACTCTTTTCCTCACTATTAAAGCCCTGCTGTGTGGCATAGGCTGAGATTATGACTACTGCCCTGTCATTACACTGGAGTCTGACTGCCATGAGTCTGTCATTAATTCTGATGATATCCTTTACTGCCTTCTGAAGCCTCTCTCTTACCACAATTCCTACACCATTTCTGGCCTGCCCTCCACCTGAGTAGTAGACTCTAGATCCGATGCCAAGTGGCTTTGCTGCACTGCCCTTCCATCTTGTCTCTTGGATACATTGGGTGTCCAGCCTCCTCCGTATCATCATGTCATCCACTTCCAAGCTGTGTACTGTCAGTAAACCTACATTAAGTGTAACAATTCTCAGTTCATGTTTGGCAGGTTGGTTGGTTTTATGTCCAGCTTTCGCTCACCAGAGCTATCCCAGGTAACCCAGGCTGGGCAACTAGACACCGGCCAGCCAGTAGCTTATTGACCTAGGGCTGCTGGGCTTTATGGAGGGCACACATTGGCTAATAGGGGCACATATACCCCTCCCACCATTAGCACGGGTCCCTGGCGTGGGTCAGAGTAGGCTGGGTCCTCAACCCACTTATCACCAGTAACTACCCATGCCCATTTTTTGGTGACATTAGTCAATATGACCGAATCACCTACAGCCATATTTCACATCACCGAGTGGCTAGCCCTGCCACGGCTTGCAGACTGTGATCCGTGTTCTCCTATCTTGAGGATACTGCACACCACAGTAGATGCCAAAAGTGGTTGGTCTGTACAACTCTTCCCCCTATAGGGCACAATGTAGAGTCTGTGTTGCTGCCCACAACTCCAATCATTGGTGAGTTTGAGATGGAAACACTCAGCATGTCTTTCAGTCATGGGAGAAACCCCAAACAGACACAGGGAGAACATGCAAACTCCAAACAGGCATTGGTCGGAGGTCAGGATCGAACCTTATACCTTGTGCATGGGAGGTGAATAATTTAACCACCAAGCCATCTGGTCTCTATTGGAGCAGATTATCATGGACCTCATTAACAGGGACATTGGCAACCTCCAAACATTCCACCCCACAGTTTGGCTTTGTCAAGGGGAGATCATATCTGTTAAATCTGGCCGACTTCTTTGAGACAGTCACCAAAGCCATGGGGGGGGGGGCAGTGCACACTGCCTACCTTGACCTGGCCAAAGCCTTCAACAGTATTCCCCACTCGGGCATAATAAACTCTCTCAACTAGGCATCAATCCATATGTTAACAGATGGGTAGCAAACTAGCTCACTGATAGAACCCACCTAATCACCTGTAACAAGCGGCATACCCCAGGGATTTGTCTTGGGGCCTCTGTTATTTGGGATATAATTCTCTGAGGTGCAGGCCAAAACCAGTGGGCTATGGCTGACCAAGTTTGCAGATGATTGCAAGCTGGGTGTGGTCATCAATTCCCCAAGTGATGTGCACGTCCTTCAAGAGGGTCTCACCCAAACAAATGACTGGTGCCAGAAACATGGCCTCAAGCTAAATGCTTAAAAATGCATCATCATCCTCTTTGGGGAGATTGACGTCCCCACATATTATCACATTAATTACAGTGTCATACGTACACAATCAATACTGAGGGATGTGGGCACCTAGGTTGATAGCAACCTGACTTTTGACCACCATGTTGCTTCCGTTGTACAGAAAGCTTTCTACATGGCCCACCTCATAAGTAAGGGTATCTCATCCAGGGATAAAGACATCATAACATCCCTGTATTATTCCCTTATTAGGCCAATTATTGAGTACAATGCCCCCTTCGGCATATACCTCGCAAAGCACATGCAGCAGCTGGAAAGACCACAGAGGTTCCTCATCAGGAGAATCCAGGGCCTCAAACATCTACCCTATACAGATAGCCGAAAAGCCCTGTCCCTCTACTCAGTTTCATACAGACTCCTCGGAGGTGACCTCTGTCTGGCATACAAAGCAATGTCAGACACTGACTTGATGGGACTGCTGCATATCCGTAAGTCAAGCTCCTCTCGAGTAACCCATACATGTGACCTCAACCTTGTCTGTAATATCAATAGGACTTGTTGGCAGGCTAGATTTGTGTCCCAGAGACTCCCCCATCTCTGGAATAGACTCCCTCTCCACGTCAGGCAGAGTACCTCATTGTCTCTTTTCAAGCGCAACCTGGATAACTAGATGGGAAACAGAAAATACACCCCTGGGATTCCAACTGTGTCCCTGCTAGACAGGGTCTTTGGATGCTGACTTGTCTAAACATGGGCTAAACTCTTGGCTAGGCCTGTAAGCTCCAAATAGCCTAGCAACCTCCTATGATCCTATATCTAATATATATATATATATATATATATATATATATATATATATATATATATATATATATATATATATATGTATATATAAATATATACACACACACACACCTATCTATCTATCTATCTATCTATCTATCTATCTATATATATATCTATCTATCCCAACCTCACACCGCTACTTTAATATACTAACTCCCTTTTTCAATATTTTAATTTTTCAATATTTTGAGTTTACAATATAATGAACTATATACAGGTTTTATACTGAAATGCCAAATTTCCAGTATAACTAAAAACACTTTATCAAAAGCTAAAAATAAAACAAAAACTCACTGAAACCACATACATAAAGTCTCATAACCCGATTTATGCATTTTTGCACAGAACATCCACATCATCACAGAGGAATAAAAGTGTAAGTGAATCTAAACAAAAGATTTACTTACACCACAAAAAATGCAGAAATATAAGTCAATTCAACAAAAAACATCAATAACACTACTACAAACCTACAGAAATGTAACTCAGTCTAACCAGAAGATTTACTTATACTTCAAAACGAAAACACATGCACAAGACTGAGTGAATGTATAGCTTGATGAATTCAGTATTGATGAGACACACCACAGAAGAAGTTTGATAATATGCAGGCGGGTCTAGGACTATTCACTGAAAGCACATTTCACTGAAACACATTGACTGTGCATAATTCACTGAACACTCAATTCATTGAAAACACAATTCACTGCAACATATTTCACTGAAAGTTATATATGGCCTTTTCCCCACTGTAGTGTGACCCTCTAGTTTAGACGTGTCCAACCTGCGGCCCGCGGGCCGCATGCGGCCGTCACAGCTCTTCCATGCGGCCCTCAACCTCTAACTGCAATATCGATGCACGCATGCCCCAAAACACTTTTTTTGTTTTGTGTTTTTTGCTCCCGTGACCTGTAATGCGAATGTCGGTGTACGCATGTGCCAAAGCACCCTTCTAGTTTTGTTTTTGAGCCAAAAAAGGGTCAGTGTGTTTACGCCATTATTTTGCGCCGAACAATCAGTGTGTGTATGTGTGTGTGTGTGTTCTCGCTGAAGAGGGACTCATGTATGGATTTGCCGCTGTTGCCTTTGAAAGGGACAGCGATTACATGTGTTAACAGGTAAGTATGGAGTGAGTGAGTGCATGCATGAAAGCAGAATTGTGTGCGTGAAAGTAGAAGAAGAGTGTGTGTATGTGTGCATATGTGTGCATGACTGAGAGAGACGCATGCACAAAGAGGCTAATAATGATCAGTCTACCTACTGAACACAAACAAGTTAGCTCACAAATATATCATACATTAAGAGTACACTTTCATTAAATTGCGGCTTTTCCTGACAGGGAGAGTGTTATATTGAACATGAACTCATACCTCTTAACTGTATGGATTTTCAAAGAATGTCTGGAATTTTGCCTCATCTTCCAATTTGTGTCTTTTGCTTAGGAAATAAAAGTAGTCATCCAAGGTAATGCAGTTCCAGGGAGTAAGAATGAGACAGCAGCCTAGGGTTAATGGGTCAGTAGTGGACTGACTATGCGGGACTGTAGCATATAAAGTTGTATTGTTTTTTCAGACAAACAAAAAAGCACCTAGTACTGTTTTTTCATTGGTGGGTTTTAAGCAGTGGTAGATTGGACAACAGTAAGCATAGCTTTGGCGGATCATCAATACTGGCAAATCAAGTGGGCACAATGTCATTTTTTAAATGTTGGGGATTTTAGTGTGTATGTGAGTGCTTATGTGTTGGGAGTGTTGCAAAAGTAGATGATTATTAAAGACAGAGACTTACAGACTGTGGAGAATATGTTTCTTTGTTTCAAAACCTAATACTTGGGTACGCATGCCAGAAGTAGATTTTTTAAGACATAGCTTCATGCCATTTACAGTGGATGGATACTTACATTTAATGGACAATGTATTAGCATGGGCCTGTGGGGTTCTGAAGGATGCCAAGTCTACCACTGCCAATGTCTTGTAAAGTGACCTGGAAATGGATATTGGGATGTTACTGAAAAAATATAGTAAGTGGGCTTAGAAATATAGTTTAATTAAACAAAGTATACTTTCAATTTACAGGCCATAATTTAATTTATTTCAGGTAGTCCAGATACTGGTAGATTGTATATCATTAGACTTAATTAGGGAGAGCTGTCATTCTGGGGAAACAAGTAGCCCTAGTTTCAGTGAAAGCTCTGTGGTTGCTTGCAGGTAGGAAGTTGCAGGATGTTGATGCAATGTGTTTTATTTATTATTTTTAATGCATTTGTCATTTCAAAGCATGGTTTTCTTTGATGCAAAAGAAGGCAGGACTGAATGAGCCATATAATGCTTAACTGACAATGATGGGATAGAAAGATTATAAGTGATGTATAATGTTTGCAGCTACAGTTGTTTCAATGGTGTCTGTGATGCATAACTATTTTTGGGCCTGTGTCCCACTTTTATTTTTCGCTTTGTCCAGATTTCTTGCTCTAAGGTTGAGAGGTATGGTTCCATACTAAATCAGAAGTTGTATTTACCTTGGAAGACTTTTCGGCATAATTATGAAAAACAGACCTTTTTAATATCTGTGCTTATTTCCAATATAAACTGCCATGTAACCTTGCAAATAACCTTCTTATTAAGCTACTTTACTTATTTTGGAATTGACAGGTATGATTCATCTGTTCGGACATAAACATAGAGTGCTAATGTGACTTTGATTTCTTGGAGCAGTCTGTGGTTTACATAATCACAGTAACTTTTCTGTGTTTCTGGGTGTGTAATTAGTTTAACAGTTTTAAAGATGTTTTCCAAAAATAAATAAATATATAATAAATAAATAATCCTCTCTACACTTTGAGCTATTGGCAAAGTCTGGGAATTTGTTTTTTTCAAAAGCGAAGGTCAGCATTACAGCTCAGTAAACTGTCAATCTGTGAGTAACTTCTGCACAAATTAAAATGTCTGAATGTCAAATGGCTTTAGATTGGAGGGAAGTTTATTTTTATTTATTTTATTTTATTTTACATTTGTTTACCAGGAAAGTCCGACTGGACACAGGTCCATTTTCAGCGGAGGCCCGGGGAGAAAAGCTCCAAAAATAACACAAAACAATATAATACAATGCACGAGAGAGAGAGAGAGAGACAGCAAATTATGGATGTAGTACTCATACAATATGGCAGAGATTACATCTCGCAACAGTGAGAATCATTGAGGTACAGAATAAACTTAAAACATTTTTTTACAGTTATAATTACAGCAAGGCAAATATCAATGAGTAAAGTTTTTAGGAGAAAGCTGTTTGTACATAGCTGAAGCTCTGAAACAATCTTTTGGTATGGATTAACCTGGGGATTGACACAAGTTATATGTTTACACCAGTATGTAGCATTATAGTTTATGGTTTTCTTGTTGATTTACTTTTTGCCGAGCAGTTGTTTGTTGATTTATTGATGGTCCTTTTGATGGTGGGAAATTACATGGATGAATCTATCTCTATTATGATTTTTTTTCAGATATTTTGACTTCCAGACAATTTCATTCAGTGAGTGGGTGTCATGTGATTACTGAGGTTGCCTATTTTACAAGTAGGGGCTTTTGTGTGTGTGTGTGCGTGTGTGTGTGTGTGTGTGTGTGTGTGTGTGTGTGTGTGTGTGTGTGTGTAATAGAGAGAGATTTAATATGTATACTGAATATAATTTTGCAAATGGAATTCTTAGTTAAACATGCCCCTCTTCTTGAGCAACTAGACTTGAGTAACCAATATTAGATCTTAGCCATCCAGCTGGGAAAGGTTAGTATGTGGATTTTCCATCTAGTTTGATGAAGGCTATGCTACTTACCCAAGGACTACATTTATGGCTATCCATCCAGCCATCGTGTTGCTGAACTACATTGTTTGATAATGAGAGGAGCTTTTTACAGAAGTTGAAGGTTTTTGTGTCAAGAACCTGTCCATAAAAAGTGGCTTGTTTATGTTGCAGTGAAGGCTGTGGTCTTTGTAGTGAGCATTTTAAGTATAACCAGTATTTCTGAGGTAGAGGAAGTCTCTTAAGGCAGGATCTTTCTTAGCCTGGAAAGCAAGCCAATGATGACATTTATAGGGGCCAGTGAGAGACAGCGGAAAGCAAGAAGCTTTTTAGTCTGTTTGGATAACTAAGTGAACTTAGTCCTTTGATCTTTTTTGTCAGAAATGGTTGTAGTCTTTCTTTTGGCAGGGTGTTTTGCTGAGGCACATGCCAAAAGGGGCATTGCAGTCAATAATGGCTCTTGTAAAGGAAGAATACAGGGATGTTATGACCTCCTTGTCTCCGGATGAGGTACCCTTACTAATGAAGTGGGCCATGTAAAAAGCTTTCCTTACAACGGAGACAACGTGGTGGTCAAAAGTCAGGTTTCTATCAACCTGGGTGCCCAAGTACCATACGACTTACTGCGTGCTTACAACATTGTTATTAATGTGATAATTTGTGGAGACATCACTCTCCTCAAAAGGGATGATTATGCATTTTTTGACATTTAGCTTGAGGCCATATTTCTGCACCAGTTATTTGTTTTGGTTAGACCCCCTTGTAGCTTATTCAGAATTGTTTTATTAAGTCAGTAATGTGAATTATTTACTTTATTGCAAATGTGTTGGGTTATTTTTGTGGATTATCGTATTGTAGGACTGCTGATGTTGACATTTTACACAGTTGGACTGCTGGAATGGTTTTCCCAGTGAGAAATGCTAGTGCTGTAGTGAATATCAATAATATATATATATATATATATATATATATATATATTAACTAAGATGTTGGAGTTAACTGTTAGATTAGAGAATTAGAATTAGAATGAGAATTAGAATTTTAAGGCAAATATTAGGCATTTATTACATTTATTCATTGTTCAAATGCACCTACAGTACAGCCAGGAGGTCGACTGTGGTCTTCCGGAGCAACGAAAGAGTTAACTATATGATATATTTTATATGCGGCCCCAAGACCATTTCTGTTCACTCAATGCGGCCCCAGCAAGCCAAAAGGTTGGACACCCCTTAGACTATATAGTAAGGGGGGTGTGGGGGACATAGCCCCCCCACCTATTTTAAATAATTTAACTATATACATGGATACTTGCAATTTCAATAAATTACTCTTTTCTAAACTTAATATATATCCAAACTATGTGGGGGCTATGCCCCCCATGCCCCCCTTACCATATATACTAACTCCAGGTTTGGACTACAATAGGGAAAAGGCCATATATAATGTTTAGTGAAATGTGTTTCAGTGAATTGTGCTTTCAGTGATTTGTGCACAGTCATTTGACTTTCAGTGAAATGTGCTTTCAGTGAATAGTCCTAGACCCATGCAGACATATTTAATTAGTAACAAAAATATTTAACTGATATTACCATAAATTATTTACAATAAATAAAAAATAAAATTATTTACAATAAGTTAGAAAATGTCAATAAATTCCCTACATAAAGTAGCATATACATATTAAAAATATATATAATTTCATCTTACTAAAGCCTTTATTTTCAACAAACAGTTGATCAAAATCTTTTCATTAAGCCCAGGCCAAGCATCTGCATTTAATAACATTTGCAATATTAATTATTTATCTTAAAGATCTAACTCTACTGGCCCTCCTTGAATATTAATCTTAATAGCATCTAAAACAGTATATTTGAAATTATGTCTCTCATTATTACTTACAATGTTTTGCCAGGACATTATTTACCTTACCTTTCCTGATACAATATTCATGGTTATAAATATGTTTTGTAATTTTTTGATCCGTTTTGCCCACATAAAAGCATAGACATTTCTGGCAAAATGCTCTGTACATGACCCTTCTAGATTCACAATTAAATGTGCCCTTAATTACATACCAGAACAGAAAGTGTAACACTAAAAGTTTCTTCTACCGCTACCAATTTACAGTGTGGGCAAAACCCACGTTTTCTCATCTCTATAAAGGTTTTTGTTTGTGAATTCATATTTTCAAATATGTTTTTAAAATTCAGACTCCTATGAAACACCATTAAGGGCCTCAATTGCAGTTTATCCCTAATATCATTATCCTCCTTAAGTATTGCCCAGTTCTTGTATATAAAATTAACATTAACTTCATGCATAAATATCAAAAAGTTCATAGTATGATAAATGTACTCCACAAATTACATGATATCCTCCTTACTACCTTTCCATAAAACAAAAATATCATCAAGGCAATAGGTGTAAAACCATATATTATTGTTGCTTGAGCTATCATGAAAAATAAATGTATGCTCCCAGAGGGCCATTACCATGTTTGTGAAAGTTGCCCCACACTGGGATGCCATAGCCACCCTAACTTTTTTGAGGTAATGTTAGCCTTCAAAAAGTAAAAAGTTATTATTAAGGACAAGTCCCCAATAATTCCACATATAAATTAATTAAATTCTGGGCTACTCATTTCATTGTCAAAAATGTGGTTACCCACTCAACTCCTGTGTCATGTGGTATTGCTGTATACAAATCTTTGACATCTATGGTCAGAAATATGTCGTCCTCACAAAACTCCAAATCATTAATAGATCCTAAGAAATTCCAGGAGTATTTACAAATATGGTTTTCTCCCTCCAATATTTCTTTAAACTTGGTATCCAAATAAATGAGCAAACAAACATTTTCTCATCCCTATAAAGTTTTTTGTTTGCATATTCATATTTTCAAATATGTTTTTAAAATTCAGATTCCACTAGGATGTTTATCCTTGAGGAGGATTTTTTAGAAGAATGTAATAACTGAATGGATATGTTTATAAGTACAGGGTATCCCAACAAACTACTAGATAGTTTAATGGATGAAATTAAGATGAAAAGAATTAGTGGTTATTATAAACTTATTTTAAGTAAAAAGAATGTAACAACTGATCAAATGGTGGGTCATTATGGTTACAAAGGGAGTGAGAATGAATGGTAATGGGGAGAGGACCCAGTTTATTATGACATTTAATATACAAGCTTAGATTATAAGGAATATTTTATACAAGAACTGGGTAATACTTCAGGAGGATAATGATATTAGGGATAAACTGTGATCAAGGCCCTTAATGGTGTTTCTTAGGGGTCTAAATTTTAAAAAATATATTTGAAAATATAAATTCATAAACAAAAAACTTTATAGGGATGAGAAAATGTGGCTTTTGCCCATACTGTAAATTGATAGCAATGGGAGAAACCTTTAGTGGTAGAGGATTCCGGTATGTAATTAAGGGTACATTTAACTGTGAATCAAGAAGGGTCATGTACGGAGCACTTTGCCAGAAATATTCATGCTTTTATGTGGTCAGAATGGATCAAAAAAGTAAAGAACGTATTTATGAGCATGAATACTGTGTCAGGAAAGGCAAGTTAAATAATGTCTTGGCAACACTTGTAGGTAATAATGAGGGACATAATTTCAAATATACAGTCATAGATGCTGTTAAGATTAATATTCAAGGAGGGCTAGTAACGTTAGATCTTGAACATAAAGAACTAATATGGCAAATTTTATTAAATGCAGATGCTTGGCCTGGGCTTAATGAAATGATTTCGATCAACTGTTTGTTGAGTATGACGGCTTTAATAAGATGAAATTATATATTTTTTTAATGTGTATATACTACTTTATATAGGGAATTCATTGATTTTTCTAACTTATTTTAAATAATTTTATTTCTTATTTATTGTAAATAATGTCTGCTAATGTAAGTTAAATATTTTTTATTGTTACTAATGGGGTGGTTGTACTGAATTTTGTTTTAAGGTAGGAGGGACCAAAATGGTTTCATCACTGCCTTTTAGATCACATGATTGATTTACTAAGTTTTAAAACGGGGAGTGTTGATTTGGGTTTTATCTGATGAAGTTCAAACACTATTTGACGAAACCACTTATAATTAAATAAAAGGTATGGATTGTGACACTGTCCCTAACTTCTTTCAAGGTGAGTTTGTGGATTACAGAGTTTGTTTGGATTGTGACACTGTCCCTAACTTCTTTCGTGGTGAGTTTGTGGATTACAGAGATTGTCACATTTCATGTTTTATTAGCAATACAAAAATGTATCTACCTTCTTAAAGCAACAGATCCATTTATAACTATCTGCATCATGTTTTGAAGTAACAGTTCTGTTCAAAAATATTTGTATAATTTTATTCACTTTTTGTGAGAACCACCACAATCTGTTGCAATATCCATCTATCTATCTATCTATCTATCTATCTATCTATCTATCTATCTATCTAGTATCTATATATCCATCTTACAGATTGTGTGTTTGTGTGTGGAAGCATGCATAGCATTACACTTATAACTGTAAATTAACCACAAGTTCATTCTAAAGGTGTTATCAGCTATTTACATCAAAATCATGTTTTCCTTAATCAAAACAGATTTTCAGCTTTTTGTGTCAACAACATGACTTAAATCATTGCCTCAAAGCATTGGGTGCATAATCGGATATCACTTTAGCAACTTTTTTCCCTTTAACAGCACCTACAAATAGTGTTGTTGGTGCAGCTCATTTTCAAGTTTATCTTCAACAGTGTGCACATTTTTTTGAACACTCTGTTTTTCCTTTTACTCATCCTTGCAAAATGATTTATTCTAGCACAGATTCTGCAAAACTGATTAAAGTCAAGACATTGCTTCCTCTAATGCTTCCTCCATGTTTGGTAGAAAAGATGAATTTGAAGTGCACCATATTTTGGTGCATATCATCGCCATGTTTATTGTCTCTAATACTGTTATAATGAATGTTCCCTCTATTTTTTTCATGTGTGCCTTGTTGTTTGCCTTACAGTTTATCATGCATGTTTCCTCAGTTAATTTATTTCACTATATAGTTGTAATTTCACTTGCTCTGTATACATCTACAGCTTTTAGTAAGTTTGTGTCTACTTCTCTTAATAGTCTACCCATTATGTGGTCATTTCTTATACCATAAACTATTTTCTTATTAATGAATCATATCTCACCAAATCTATAACGTTGTTCTGCATGACTCTATCATTGTCCATGTTGGTGTGAATGACTTGAGATGTAGCTCCCTGGACCTGGACTATATGAAGAGAGACATGATTGAGCTCTCAGAGTATGTGCTCCAGGCTGGTATGATCCTAGCCCTAAGCAGCGTCCTGCCTTCACCAAGAATGATACCATAATACCAACATAAAATGATTAACTTCAACAACTGGCTTAGTTTATGGTGTCTTTCCAAGGGGATCCAGTATCTGTCTGCCTGAGATGACATGGTTGACAGGCCTCAATGCTTTCCCAGAGATGGCCTCCACCTGTCACCCCTGGGGTTCCAGATCTTGGCCAAGGCTCTTTCCTCCCCCATTTTGCCTTTTCTAGGCTATGTCCCAAAGACAAATCTTCCAACATAAAAGATCTGTCAAAATGCAAATTGAAGGTCATGCTGCTCAGTGCTAGGAGCATTAATCTGAAAATGCACTCACTGGAGGCTCACCTCACACTGGAAAATGCCGATGTCTGTGCAGTCATGGAAACTTGGTTCAAGGCTGCAGAGAATACCAGGCTATACCTCATTCCACACTTTATAACCCCAAAATGAAGTTGGAAAGACTATGGGTGGTGGAGTCTCTATCTTCATTAAAGAGAGGCACACCAGCAAACTGGTTTTCCAGCATGACAAACTGGAAATACTTTATAGTTATAGCCAGCTATAGACCCCCCTTCATGTCTCAGGATATTCACTCCTCCTACCTGGACCTACTGGACTCCATCAAGATACCCCCTAACACCCCGATCCTTGGTGATCTAACCCACCATAGACTGGGTGAACTACTCCTGCACTAATGCACTCACATAATGATTCCTTGACTGCATCAACTCTAACAGACTAGACAAACTGGTCTCATCCCCCACAAGGGGAGATAATATACTGGACTTGGTTCTCACCAACATGAGCGACAGCTGCACCACTTCCATAGTATGTTCTTCCCAGGTGAGATCAGATCATCAGTCTGTCTCATTTGAAGTTTCTATCCCACCCAATCCCTCCCCAGCCATAAACAGGCTAATAAACTTCTCAAAAGCTGACTAAAGTCTCCTCAGAGAAGGTATCAGCAGCTTCATACCACGCCCCCCCCCCCCCTCAGAGGATGCAGACAACTATGCAGAACAGTACACCAGTGCAGTATACAAGCACCTGTACAACTACATGGACTCGGCCATACCCAATAGAACTAAAACCTGCTCTTCAGGGAAACACAAACCTGTCTGGTGGACATCCTGTATCAACAGGCTTTACAACAAAAGGAAGAAACTGTTGTCCAAGGGTAAAAAGGAACAAATTCCAAATCAGAAAAACTCCCTCCTCCACCTCAACAAGCAAATTAGATCACTAGTGAAAAACTCCAAAGCCAAATATGAGTTGAAACTAGCATTCGAAACAAAGTGAAACCACAAGTCCTTCTTCAGTTATGTTGGGAACCTCCATGGCAAAGCCCAAGTTTGTTCCAAATTAGTACTTAATGGTACCGCCTACACTGATCCTGCTGACTTAGCCATCCTGCTAGCTGATAGGGTCAGTGCAAACATCACCCCCCCCCTTATCACCCCCCCAAAGTCCCAGTTGGCATCCCCACTATTTGTCCCACACCTCACATCTCCATAAAGCAAGTGTTAAAGGCCCTACCAAGGCAAAGAACACAGTTTCTATGGGACCTGATAGTATCCCAGGCTGTATTCTGCACCATCTCCAGCAAGAACTAGCTTCACCATTGAGCACCCTATTCAACCACAACCTAATTACAGGCTTCATTCCAGCAGAATGGAGAACTGCCATTGTCATCCCCTTGCACAAAGGTGGTGCCACAACTGACCCAGGAAACTATCACCCTATTAGCTTGACAAGTCTGATCTGTCAAGCTATGGAGTGTATTATTAGGGATCTCATAACCAAGGACATAGGCAATCTCCAAGCACTTGAACCCACCCAATTTGGATTCATCAGGGGCAGATCTTGCCTATTGAACCTAGTTGACTTCTTTGAGACTGTCACCAAGGCCCTGGATGAGGGAAAGTCAGTATACACCACTTACCTTGACCTGGCCAAGGCCTTTGACACAACCCCCTACTCAGGCATCATTGAAAAGCTAACACAACTTGGTGTTAATCCCTATCTCATCACATGGATGGCCAAATGGCTCACAGATAAGACCCACAAGGTCAAAATAGGTGCCACCACCTCTGACAGCAGACCTGTCACTAGTGGTGTTCCCCAGGGATCTTTCCTGGGACCACTACTGTTTGGCATCTACTTTTCAGAGGTCCAGGCAAAGACAAAGGGTCTGTGGCTGACCAGGTTTGTGGATGAATGTAAGTTGGGTGCTGTCATTGACTCCCCAAATGATGTTAACATACTGCAAGATGGTCCCACGGCTACAAGTAACTAGTACCAAACTCATGGCCTTAAGTTAAATGCAAAAAATGTATTATCATACCATTCAGCAAAAACATGGCCCCTACTGATTACCACATCAATGGTAATCCTCTAAGCACATAACCTGTGGACAGACACCTGGGTACTCAGGTTGACAAAAAGAAGGTTATTACCTCTCTGTAACTCCTCCCTCATTAGACCTATAATTGAGTATAATGTCCTGTCTGGTATGTACCTCTCCAAACACCTGTACCAACTGGAAATCCTACAGAAATACCTCACAAAGAGAATCCATGGCCTCCAACACCTGTCCTATGCAGACAGGCTCAAATCACTATCACTTTACTTGGTATCATACAGATTGCTCAGAGGTCATCTGTGTCTTGCCTACAAGGCAATATCAGACCCTGCCCTACTAGAGATGCTCCATGTCCGTAAATCTAATTCCTTGTGCATTATCCGCTCTATAAGCCTAAATCTAATATGCAGCATCAACAAAACCTGCTGGAGAGACAGATTTGTCTCCCAGAGGCTACCCCATTTCTGGAATAGACTTTCCATACATGTCAAACAGAGTGCCTCCCTGACCATTTTCAAGCACAATCTTGATGAGTGGATGGGAAACCACAAATTTGTCCCAGGGGTTCCACATTTGTCCCTCAATGACAGGGGTGACAGGTGCTGACTGAGATTTCTTTTTTGGGGATAAACTCTTCACTAGGCTTGCAGGGGCCCCAAGACCATTAGCCTAGTAACCTTCTGTGATCTTATGATCCTATGTTCTTTAGCTCAGCAACAAAATCATCTATAGTGTCTGTAGGATTCTGAATCCTTGTAAAGAATTAATGGTGAATAAAAGGCAAGTTCTTCCTAACTGCTTAATAATTCCTGAACTTGTGTCTAACTGCTCCTATTTTATTTTTCTTTTCTCCAAGAAAAGTGAAAGTAAACATATAGTGAGTCTGGTAGAGTACAGAGATAACACCTTGACCACTAATCATGTGACCCAAGTTCATTTAGTAGCTTGGATAATAGAAGAAGCTAGTAGAGGAGGATGGGAATACCCATCATGGGGAGGAGTATGCAGATAAGCAGAAAGCATGCAACCACAATCCCTTGGAGAACAGAAGACATTATGCTGCATGTCTAGGGAGAAGGCTTTTGATTCACAAACTTGCTTCCTGGTTGTAGTCTTTAACAGAAAGTGTACCAAAGCATCCACTCACAGGAGGAAGGAAGGAAGGAAGAAACTGTTTTCCTTCTTGGTGACACAGGCAGCTCACGCTCCTAGCAGTGGGAATGGGTTTAGGCCATACAAAATGCTCTAATTTCCAGAATGTCAATGAGGCCAAAAAGAAGGCTTACAGCTGCTTGTTGGCAGTGCCTCTGGCTAGGTCTTGCTCTCTTACTTCGCTGCGCTAATTCTCTAGTGTAGAAAATTGAAGATTTAGTGATTGGCAGCCACAGTGTATAAAAAGCTCCTAGAAAAAAAAAATAAGAAAAACATAAGTGTTAAATACCTTCAAAGTTCTTCCCCAGTAGCATGCACAAATGTGACACATTGTACTTTTTTAGACTTCTCAGTTATTTCTCTTACAGGAAGGAATGCATTGTATTTCTGGACCAAAGGCTTCTGGCTTTCTATTAAATTAGCATACATGCCAGAATTCCTGGTGGTCACAACTGAAGCACTGTTCCTATTACATGTTATACTTATATACTTCCAAACACTTAAAATCTTGAAAACAAATACATTTCTTCATTTATTCAAATATATTTCTCCACTCCTGCTCCATGTAATGTATAAAACCTTGTCAGAACATGCTGCAGACAGCACAGACACTGTGGATATGCTTCACACTCCATAAGGTGTTTATCCATACTGCCTTCTTGAAGAAATATACTCCAAGTGACATTTAGTTCCATGAAACATACATGCCATGCACAACATTCACTTGCTAAAGAGCCTATGAAAGCTGTGGGACTGGTGTTTAACAGGGTTGCGTCATTATTAGGATCTTTGTCAGTCTCTAGGAAGGAATCAACAAAGCTGAGAGTAACATCAATAAAACCATACACTCCCATACAGAAACGTCAAACCATAATTCACCAGATATCATGGGTCTCTATGGATAGCTCTTTGATATCCCACACTTTACCACCTGATTCAGTCAGCCCAAAAATGGTGTGAGAAAGCATTTTCTTAAAGAAAGTGCAGTAAATGATTGCCTCAGCATTTCAGAAGAGGAACTACAGTTAAAAATGTTGAGGAAATTTAAAATGCTTGGGACACACAGAGAAGCATGTTGTGTCATGAACAGTGAGACACAACAAGGTTTTACTTATAGCTGCATTTTGTAGTTTAGCTAGTAAGTCAAGAAATGTGCAACCAAAGTAACCCAAAATATATTACTATTTCCACTTTGTTGACCAGGTTAGTTCCACTAGGCCAATGGACTCTTTTCAATGGAGACCAGTGGTGGTATTTATAGTAATTAAGGGAAATCTGGCCAGGGCATCAGGGAACTTACCCTACTGTTTTCAATAGGTGCCATGGATCTTTTACATCCACCTGTGCTACCACCAAATCAGGCAAATGTGGCTTTGGTTTATTGTCTGATCTGAAGGTTGGCTCACTGAATAGAGCGTGGCTTTGGTTTATTGTCTGATCTGAAGGTTGGCACACTGAATAGAGCAAATCCTACCTTATACTGCATTGCAGTGTCAGTACTGAAAAATTAATCCAATTACATGCTGTGGGAAGAGAATCCACAACCTTCTGCACCAAAGATGAGTGTGCAACCTGTTGAGCTACTGAAAGTGCTGAAGTGAGAAGAATTATTTGGAATAAATTGGTATGACCTCCAAATGCTATATATTTGTAGAGAAGCATAAACACAGGATCAGTTATGTTGAACAATACCCACTTGATCATTGTTTCAGCCACTGACTCAGCATTGACAGTAAGGCTGGCCACAGTCTGACTAGTTAAAGTTCAACTATTAGTTGAAATGGTTCTGCGTCACTGTTGCCTTTCTCGAGTGGCAGTGATGACCTTGGTTAGACATATTTTAGTAAGGAAATGTGAGGTACAACACCCACAACCAAGGGGGTGCTGAATATATTATTGATTGAGTTTGTCCTTGTGTGGTAATGTGTATGTTTATTGCTGTGTGCATGTATCAAATGTTAATATATAGGGGCTGTTTGTATCTGTTTTCAAATTTGTGATCTCTCTAAAGATAGATTTGGTGAAGTAGTTTTCAGTTAGCAATATTGCACCCACTCATTCATCCAGACATTGTATAAAGCCATTTGTGATAGCATACCACAATGTGACAAATACATCACTGATTAAAATTTAAATTTTATCAGTATTATTCACTAGATATGGCCAGTTAAAGATTCAGTGTCTGAGGTACCTTCACTTTTTTGTCTTAAAAAGAAACATAGTATCTTGCAGCACAGCCAACTAACAGCATTCATAATTCTACATACTTTTATGAAACAGAAAAAAAGTAGCCTTCTCTGCAAATTATATCAGTTTGTTTGAATACAAGGAAAATATGCCATTCTTATTAAAGGATGACAATTATATTAGCTTTGTCAATACAGGTGCAACACCTACATAGTTCTTTGTAATTATATAACACCTAACACGTAGGCTGATGTCAACAACACCGATAATGAAATGAGCATGAATCAGCTGATGGGATCTACCAGCTTTACAAAATTAAAATAATTAAATGATCATTCTTACTCTCAAATCAAGATGCCAGCAGTGCAGTGCAGTGCCACAGTAACATAAACGTGCATAAAAGATGAATACAACAGTGTACTTTCCTACCAATGCATTAAAAAGACCTATTCTTAAGTTAACTGTTTAAGGCACCCCTAGCATATCACTGTATAACTGGTTAGTGTAGCTGTATATTTTCCCATTGACATGATACCATATGCTAGCATAATAAACAAGTTGAGCGAGCTCCAAAGTGACCCCTAAGTGCAACAATTAAATGTCCCAACATATCCATATGTGGATTATGTGTATAGAAGCTGCAAGCTACTATGGGAATGTAAGGCAAGACTTCTTAAGATCAGCATGGTTCAGTAGCCTAGTAACTAGCTATGAAATGTGTAGGTAGGCGGATGGCAACTTGGTTGTGGGATAGAACCTACATAGTGAGGGTGGCAGGTGCATCTGCAGTAAACATGTAGATGACTAGAGATGCCCCTCAGGACTCCATGCTGGGACCCCAATGTTTCAGCATCTACTCCACAGATCTACAAATTACAAATGAGGATCTCTGGGTAACCAAGTTTGCAGATGACTGCAATATTGGTGTCTTCTTCAAGTAGCCCTGTGTTATACACAAGTACCAACAAGAACTCATACCTCAGCAACTGGTACTCAAAAAATAGTTTGTGATAAAAGTTCAGCTATTGAGATGCCTTAATTTGCACCCAATAGCTAAAAGCTAAAACCAGTACTTACAAACTATGAACATCTTTGATGTTGTTTGTCTTTCGGCTTTTCCCAATAAGGGGTCACCACAGCGGAACTCCGGTCCGCTAATGATTGGCAGTAGATTTTTATGAAACGCCGAGGTGCCAGCTTAATGCTCAACCTTCAACGAAGGCACGCCCATTTACGCACGCATGTCTTTCAAATGCTACCCAACCACGGGGAGGACATGCAGTCTCCACACAGAAGGCACTCCCAAGCCCAGCCGAGAATCGAATGAGAGAACCTCTTGCTGTGAGGTAACAACGCTACCGCCGTACCACCGCGGCATCAAAAACTATGAACATCTTTGATGCCAAGCTGAAATATATCTTAACAGGGTTGCAATAAGAAGTTTTGAGAGAACATAACAAACATCACACTGAATTTCCTGTTATTTCAACATATATCTGAATGTATTTTAAAAAATGCTGCAGCAAGAATATTTAGCACCAGTTACATAAAATTAAATGTATGTCACTGTGTGTTATGGAATCTGAATCCAGTTATCATTTCAGGTATGTCAGTAGTTAACATTAACTAATCTTTCATAATATATATTTTCTACTGGTAGATTTATTTGGGGCCACTAGGAGCATGAATCTTTTCTTTTCTTGCGGAGTATTAGACATGTTAGCTATTCATTTTACCTTGGGGTGGAGAGAATGGTTTCTCACATGGAACAAGTTTTCTTTATAAGCTCTGAAGATGCAAAATTTATCAGTAGGTGTCTATATGAACAAATATATTATACGTATGAACAGGGTATTATCTGAACAAGTAATCTTTCAAGCTAATGTTTATCGGACTGTCAATACGTGTCCAAAGGCCCCTACAGTTTCATAGGATAATAATACAAATGGTGAAACTTCTAAAAATAGCTGGTACTCTGACAAGCTGCTGTGTTGGTATTGTTTATTCACATTGTTCATAGTGTAACTGTAACAATATACTATTTCCTGTCTTCTGGTTTCACTATGGGTGGGTGAAAGAATTAAGATAAAAGAGTTCTGTCTTTTAGGAATGAAAAACAAACCCTAATAGAGATCAATATTCATTGTAGACGGGACAAGCTGTGATTAATTGGTCTCTACCATCTGGAGTCTGAATGATTACAAGCCTCAGTCTGGAATGCATACTCACATATATTAGCTTTGAACAAAAATATATATGAATAAGTGGATCAATATAATAAGGCAACTTTGTAAATTAAATTTTAATTGTGTTGCAATTTTGTAATTTTTCACTCCATCTTATTAATTATTTATTGCTTATTATACAGCAATAATGTTAATTTAAATACAGGCAAGCAAGCTCATTCATCTACTGTATAAAAACCTCTGAATGTATTCTGACTTTGCTTTAATTGATCATTACATTTCTGATTAGTGATTGGATGAAAATTTAGTCTAGCTGGTTGTCAAACTGCTTAAAATCAGCTGATCACCAAAAATAAGGCTAAAAATTTGACTCAACTCTGGCAGCTAAGTTTTAACATAAGAACATATCTTTACGTCAAATACATTTACAGCATGCATGCATTCACCTAATTTTTTTCCTTACATATATTCTACAAAAATCTTAAGTATTATGCATATACAGTAGGTTTGATATCTTTTCAGATGTCAAAAGTGGAATATTCTTTACAAAAACAGTATAAATCATATTCATAATTGGTGCAAAGAAATGGGCTTCATTTTTTTTTTGTTAAAATAAAAAGTATACTGTAGAATTTGAGCTGCATCCCTTGTTTACATCACATTAATATGTTTCAGATATGGAATAACTGTTTCATGGAACAATTAGATGAAAATTAGAAAACAGGTCTTGTCTTAAAGTCTCATGGTATTTATCATTTTTCATCCCTTTTTGTAGGATATAACTGCCCAAATAGGTACAATCATGTAAAAAGAGGGACAGGTGGTAACCCTAACATTCAGTAACAAATAAACCATTAATATGAATATGAAAAAGCTAGCAGACCTAAATCATAATGCCTTATGTTACATTTGACAGAGTGCTACTTAAAACTTAAATTATCTGTTTTTCCCTGCCCCACAACATAGTGCTCTGTTTTGCTCTTTATAATGCACTGAATGCCTAGACTAGTAACTCTGCTGTGACTGCTCAAAGTGGCAACTGAATCCACTACACTACCACTCCCTTCCCCATGAAGTAATTCTTCCTTACATTTTTTTGAAGTACACGACTGGATCTATTTCAGACTAAATAGCCTTTTCAGCTCAGTTTGCCTTCATCAATGTAAAGAAATATTTCTGAGCTACTCCTGTTACCTCTCTCCAGGAACCTGAAGACCTAAATTGTATCCTACAGTCTTTGTTCTTTACTCTTAAGAGTTGCCTACTACTATAGCAATAACCCACGCCTGGGTGTGGGTAATGCTAAATTTACCCACGGTTGGCGTGGTTTGGTCCCGAGGGCAAAGCCCGAGGGACCAAACAAAGCCAACCGTGGTAAATTTAGCATTACCCACACCCAGAAGTGGGTTATTGCTATTATACCATGACATTATTTAAGAAAAGAAACTATTACTTTTCTTAAATAATGGCATAGTATAATGCCTGTTTACTGCCCTTCCGCAGATGTTTGGCATCCGCGGCAGTTCTGATGTACTGCGCGCCTGCGCAGTACATCAGAGCTGTGGGCAAAAGCAACGGAGAAAGCAAGATCTCTGTTGCTTTTTTTTTAGTGTCTCGCTATGTTAAATGGGTTTAACATAGCGAGATAGCTTTAAAATAAGCAACGAGATTTAACATAGCGAGACAGTGTTTTAAAAAAACGAGTTATACTAATGGAAAAAAGTCCCGGCGACCGGACCTTTTTCCATTAGTATAACTCGATTTACAACGGGCACGCTGGCCAATCAGCGTGCACGTTTTGGGGGGATCATGGTATAATAAAGGTTTTTCCATGCACCTGCAATCAGCTTCATTATTATTTCCTACAGTTTCACATCCCTGTTTATCAAAAGTAGAACATAGTAAAATATGAGTGGCCTTTCTAAAGATATGCGCATTAATGGCAAATCATCTACTTTGAAATAATTTATTTCACACTGTTCATTTTATTCATCTTCTTGTCTTACTCAGAAGGATTATGTCTGTTCTCTGGAAGCCTTTGTTTTATGACACATAGACCTCACAGTCAGAGTGTCAAACAGTCACAGCCCTTAAGGCCAAACACAATGCCAGACACACTAGTCATTGGTGACTCCATAGTCAGACACACTGACGTCCCGCTCACCAGACTGAGTAAGGAGAAGGTCACAGTAAGCTGCCTGTCGGGCGCTAGAATCCGCCACATAACGCAAGCACTCAGGTCTCTCAACAGCAGGTACAAATATGATTCAGTCATTGTCCATGCTGGTGTAAACGACCTGAGACGTACCTCCTTGGACTACATGAAAAGAGACATTGAGGAGCTCTCTGATTATGTGGCCCAGACAGGTATGACCCTGACCTTGAGCAGTATCCTACCTTCACCAAGAATGATGCCACAATACAGAGATAAGATGATCAGCTTTAACAATTGGCTTAAACACTGGTGTCATTCAAAGGGGATCCAGTGTCTGTCTGCCTGGGATGACATGCTGGACAAGCCACGCTGCTTCGCAAGGGACGGCTTGCACCTGTCACCCCTGGGATTCCGGATATTGGCAAAGGCTCTTGCCACCCCATAGTGCCTTTTTAGGCAAGGCTCAAATTCTAAACCTACCACCCTAGAACACAAAAAGGAAAAAAACTAAGGGTAATGCTGCTCAATGCCAGAAGTCTAAATCTCAAAATGCACGCACTCGAGGCCCTTCTCAGTATGGAGAACATCGATGTCTGTGCTGTGACAGAAACCTGGTTCAAGGCTCCTGAGAGCACCCCAGCGCTATCAGGTTTTACCTCATATCATGCGTTCCGGCCCCAAAATCTGGACAATACCAAGAAAGGAGATGGGGTATCCATATTCATCAAGGACACCCACACCTCAAGACTGGTGGCAACGCACGATGCATCGGAGACCATCCAGGTGCAATTAACCATAGGCAAGACTGCTCTGCAAATTGTAGCATGTTACAGGCCACCCTCACAAACTCAGGAACCTCACATGGCCTTCCTGAAAACACTAGAGGGATAAATGTATCACCAAACACCATCATACTAGGTGACTTCAATTACCCTAATATAGACTGGGAACACTACTCAAGCCCAAACACCCTAGCCCAAAAGTTCCTGGAATTCATAAACTCAAATGCCATGGAACAACTAGTCACCATCCCCACAAGAGGAGATAACATACTTGATCTCATCATCACGAACATGGGAGCACAATGTTCAACACTGGAGGTGTACCCCTCACTGGTGAGATCAGACCACAAACTAATCTCGCTGGAGGTCCTCATCCCACCCCCACCTGAAATAAAAAAGACCACAGTAAAGAACTTCTCAAAAGCCGACTTCACACTTCTAAAGACTAGTGTGGTCTCCTTTAAGGCCCCCGAGCCGGCGGAAAACAGTACTCAAGCCGCTGAATCACTTACAAATGCCTTCTACCAGCACCTGCAGGACTGCATGGATAAGGCAATCCCAAGCAAAACAAAGACTCTTTGTACCAAAGGCAAGCGTCCAGTCTGGTGGACCCCAGCCATAAACAAACTCTACAACAAAAGGAGGAAGCTACTACAAGATAGAGCAAAATCCTTAAAAGGTAAGACACCCTTGATCACTATAAGTAAAAAACTTAGAGCTCTCATAAAATCATCCAAAGCAAATTTCGAGAGAAAAATAGCTAAAGACTCAAAAGACAATCATAAGGCCTTCTTTAGCTATGTTAGAAACCTGGGAGGAAACTCCCAGATATGCTCAGAGCTAGTTCAAAATGATGTGAAGATTACTGATCCTACAGACATTGCCAACATACTGGCTGACAGGTTCAGTGCAAACTTCTCCCCCCCTAAAGGAGAGATATCTATACCAAACGATTGCAGCCCCCCAAACATCTCCAGCGCCCAAGTGAGAACTGCTCTCTCCAAAGCAAAAACACAGCATCCATGGGACCTGATGGTGTCCCCGGCTGTGTGCTCCATGAACTCAATGAGGAATTAAACCCACAGCTAGGACAGCTGTTTAATCAAAGTCTTACCTCTGGATACGTACCCAGGGAGTGGCGCACTGCAGCTGTGGTACCACTTCACAAAGGCGGTGCCTCCACCGACCCTGGAAATTACCGGCCCATTAGCTTGACAAGCCTTATCTGCAAAGCCATGGAGAGGATCATAATGGACCTCATAAATAAAGACATAGGGAATTTGCAGACTTTGGATCCAACCCAGTTTGGCTTTGTCAAAGGCAGATCATGCCTTTTAAACTTGGTTGACTTTTTCGAAACAGTCACCAAAGCCATTGATGAGGGAAAGGCAGTCCATACAGCCTACCTCGATCTGGCTAAGGCCTTCGATACAATACCCCACTCGGGTATCATTGAAAAACTCATCAGCTTGAATGTCAACCCATACATCACAAGATGGGTTGCAAACTGGCTGAGTGACAGAACCCACAGGGTCAGAGTTGCTGGCGCCATGTCAGACTCAAAGCCTGTCACAAGTGGTGTCCCACAGGGCTCAGTCCTGGGCCCACTCTTGTTTGGCATCTACTTTTCCGAAGTACAAGCAAACACAGGAGGGTTATGGCTGACAAAGTTTGGAGATGACTGCAAATTGGGCGCCATAGTAGAAAACACATCTGACACAGATATCCTTCAGAAGGGTCTCAAAGAAACGGATAACTGGTGCCAGAGCCACGGCCTAAAGTTAAATGCCAAAAAATGCATAGTCATACCCTTTGGGAAAAACAAGGTTACCCCTAGCTACCAAATAGGTGGCAATCCACTGAGCACAGAAGAAGTTATCAGGGACCTGGGGACCCAGGTTGATAGTAGTCTGTCATTCGACACCCATGTAGCTAAAGTAGTTAGGAAGACCTTCTACACTGCCCACCTTATCATGAAGGGATTCTCATCTAGATCAAGGGAGGTCATAGTCTCCCTTTACTCATCACTCATCAGACCAATGATTGAGTACAATGCCCCATTCGGAATGTATCTGACCCGACACTTGCAGCAGCTGGAGAGGCCACAACAGTTCCTCACCAAAAGGATAAAGGGTCTCAAAAATCTGTCCTATGCTGCCCGACTGAAAGAACTCCAGCTCTATTCAGTCGCTTACCGCTTGCTCAGAGGTGACCTTTGCCTAACATACAAGGCCATGTCAAACCCAGATTTGATGAATAATCTTCACCTCAAAAAATCTAGATCCATCAGAGCCACAAGGGCGGGAGACTTAAACCTCGACACGGCTATTAATAGGACGTGCTGGAGGGATAGATTCATCACCCAAAGACTCCCTATGCTGTGGAACAAAATCCCGGTATATGTGAGGCAGAGCACCTCGCTGGCCTTGTTCAAGAGAAATCTTGACCAATGGATGGGAGATCGCAGATATACCCCAGGGATTACCTCAGTGTCACTGCTCGACAGAGGCACAGCAAAATAATGGGTATAGTTCCCCATACTAAAGGGGTGGCGGAAGCCACAAAACGATGGGCTAGGCTTGCAAATGCCCTCGGGCAGATAGCCTAGTATGAACCTATGAACCTATGAACCTATGAGTTTTCTGAACCCAAATTCGTGTTCTAACACCCACCTTCCACTGATCACACTTCGGGTCACAGATTACAGTTCTTTTAACCTTTCAGAACAGTATCATTTTCTTCACTATCCTTCGCTGCCTTAGTTTATTGCAACCTGCAAGCGGGATAATTTGACATCTTGCTTCAGATCCCTTTATATAGACATTAAAACAGTAGTTCCCAAATAAATTCCTATAGGATATGTAAATGACTTTTATAAATGCTGAGAGCTCATACTTACCAACATTCACAGGTAGCCTATAATGAAAAAAAGTGTCTCATCCAAAGCTCCATCTGAAGTCTTATTTCTAAATGAAATGGTCTGGGCCCCAGTCTCACACAGATTTCAGAGTCTGGGCTAACGAAAGTCAGGGTTCTAATCTGTGGACAGACAATCCTTCAAGACAGACAAATATACATCAAATATGTGACAAGCATATTAAAACCCTTGCTCACTCACATGGTTGCAAGTACCACAGACAATTTATCAGATGAAGGCAAGTAAGAGATTTTTCTCCCATATTAAAAACACTCACAAAAGTTTCAAACATTTACACTCCATGTATGTTCTGTGCCTTTTTATCAATACACTGGAAAAGGTGGCCAGTTTACACAGTACTAAATCTGCATAGGAATTATATGAAGTTCAGTGCTAATGAGTCTTGCAAATATTATGCTTTTTCAGTTCCACTCTAGACTGTACTTCCACATTCAAGGAGGGCGAAGCCAGTCAAGCCTGGGGTGAATTTATGAATACCCATCCAATTATCCAGGTCCTGTTTAAAAGAAATTATACAACGACTCCCCCATTAATATTCCAAAACATGCACGCTGATTGGTTAGTGTGCATGTTGTAAATCAGAGTTATAGTAATGGAAAAAGGTCCAGTCACCTGGACTTTTTCCATTAGTATAACTCTTTTTTTACAGCAACGGAGAACACAAGATCTCCATTGCTTTTTACTCACTGTCTCGCTATGTTAAACGAGTTTAACATAGCAAGACAGTTTTAAAAAAAGTAATGGAGATCTTCCTATCTCCGTTGCTTTTTTTAAAGGTGTCTCACTATGTTAAATGGGTTTAACATAGCGAGACAGCTTTTAAAAAAGCAACAGAGATTCTCCATTGCTTTTTTTAAAGCTGTCTCCCTATGTTAAACTCCTTTAACATAGCGAGACAGTTTGTAAAAAGCAACGGAGATCTTGCCTTCTCCGTTGTTTCCGCCCACAGCTCTGATGTACTGTGTAAGCATACGCATGCGCAGTACATCAGAACTGCCACAGAATACCAGACAGCTGCGGAAGGGCAGCAAGGAGGTATTATACAATGCCATTATTTAAGAAAAGCAATTATTTTTTTTCTTAAATAATGTCATTGTATAATAGCAGTAACCCACTTCTGGGTGTGGGTAATGCTGGATTTACCCACGGTTGTCTTTGTTTGGCCATTCGGGCTTCGCCCTCGTGACCAAACCACACCAACCTTGGGTAAATCCAGCATTACCCACACCCAGGAGTATATTATTGCTATAATAGTGCATAGGCACCAAAACCAGAGAGCGAGGGGGAGGGAGCGCCCACCCCCCACTTTTACAGCTGCAAGACCTGTCTCTTGGGGAAAAAATTAATGAAGTGACATACCAGAAAAATTGAGTTTTTCTTTAAGGAGGACCCAAAACATGGATTCCCATGCATGTGTCACACACTAACGTGGATTTAAACACAAGCACGTGCAGAAGTAACTAACTAGCTTAGTCATTCTGTTGGTAATCACACATTTGTGCCCAAGAGTTTCCGAGTGCTGACAGAGCTACGGTAAAGAGATGATGTTTTCTTATCATATTTAGGTTTTTCTCTTAGTGTTTCTTTGCTTATCATATTCAGATTTTCCTCTTAACATTTATGTTTTTGTGTAATACTGCAACTCTATAATATACAAACATGCCTCTTGAACAAGTAAAAAAGTAAAAAGACATTATAAAGTTACCCTAAAATGAGTTTTGATCTAGTTTCATATCTAATGCATAAGCAAAGATCATGGAAAATGCACAATCATCTATCTATAAACTTTCATGAATACGATAATAGTATTTTCACACTGACCACTGGGGTCTATATTAGATAAATGAAAGTTTATCTTACTGAGCGCTAACATGAGTGAAAATCCTGGAACCCAAAACCGGAATTGTGAGATCGCAGTACAGTGAAGATGGAAATATTTGCCCTTTCCTCACTGTAGTGCGATCTCGGAGTTGGAATATATATTTAGCGGGGGTGTGGAGGGCACAGCCCCCCTACAATTGCAGTTTCGCGTTCTGGGATTTTCGATAATGCCAGCGTTCGGTAAGATAAACTTTCATTTATCTAATATAGACCCGACCACTGTTATTGTGAGTGCAAAAACTTTAGACCAATGGCAGGTATATTTCCTTATTTCAAATAGTCCAATATTAATAAAATTAGTTAATTTTCTACTTTGTTTCATAAACATCAAGTTACAGCTTGGTTAATCTGTTGACAGTATTGGCATTATGATGAGATCCCCTTATACCTTATGATGGGTAAGTATGTTAAATGTTATGTTTCACTACAAACATAATTTCCAAACACAAAGAAATGCCATTTAACCTTCGATGTTTTACTTAAAGCCGTTAACCTAGCCTATTGCCTCACATTTCCAAATGCTGTTATTTCTCAATGTCTGGGCAAAATGTTCTGGAAGTCTCGTTGACTTGAAGTTCCGCATTTGGTTGCAACAGGATTTGAACAATTACATAATGTGCAGGAACTGACAACAAATGAGACATACTTCTCAAATAGATTATCCACAGGATAAGTGAAGGTACCTTTAAAACAAAGGAGGCAAGGAACTGGAGCCGGGACATTGAAAACGTTTTCCCATAAAAATAATAATAATAATAATAATAATAAAAATAATAATAATAATGCATAGAGAGATAATTATTTTATAATAATAATAACACAAATAATAATAATATACACAAGAGACACAGTTCCATTATTAATAATAATAATAATAATAATAATAATAATAATAATAATACATAGAAAATATATATAGATAAATTATTCTTAAAGTGTAGCCATTTTTGAAAATGATTTTAGTTATTTAACAGCTCTAATACCTAATTGGGGGGGGGGTCATTAACACAAGGGGACTTCCCATAAACTGGAGTGCTACTACAAAGGAGATGGGTGGATGGATGCATGAATGGATGGATGCTGAGGACTGAATTAGAGAAAGGCACACACTGCCTGTGTATGGATGTGTGGACAAACACTGATTTACCTTTTCATCAAGTGATGGCAGCTTTGAAAGGAATGTAGGATATAGGGCACAGAGGATGCAGTGTCTTGCATAAACCAGTAGTTTCTGAAAACTGTGTCTTTTTGATCTCCTGTCCATCACATAAATGTTATCTTAGGCTGTTATTATGTTACTGTCTGAATCTGTTGTTTTTTCAGAGGCTGCTGTACCTCTCGAATAAAATCTCTCATACCTAATGACTGATGCTTTTTGGTCTATAGCATTTGGAAACTGATAGAAGCTGCTAGCCATATGCCTTTGGTTTTAACTTTGTATTACAGAGGTTTTTAATTTCTGACCCTAATAACTACACTAGTACAGTTACTAACATAAGGCATGCACAAATCAATAACAAACATATATGAATGTATTACATGTGGTAAATGGAACATAGTATCCACAAAACATGTACACTGGTTCATTATTAAAATGGTTGCAAACTATGCATGGATAAGGAAGTCACAGCACATATAAAAACTTCCTGAACAGTGGTGCGGAACAGCAGAAACCACTTACATTCCAGTAAAAGCAGCAACAGTAGCAGATAATAAAGGAATGCAACATAATTTGCTTTTCTGTCTGTAATCTTTATTAATGGTAATACAGCAGTGTATTTATTTTAGGGCAATTTTTATGTGTAGTCACTTTTGACCAACATGTGCCCAGAGTCATAAAAAAGTCTTTCTATATTGCACAGCTTATAAACAAATTGATTGTGACTATATCTAGAGATGTTGTTGTCCTCCCTTTACAAAACCCTCATTAGGTCAATCATTTTGTATAATGCCCACTTTGGCATGTATCTGTCCAGACTCATGCAACAATTGGAATACTCACAGAGATACCTTACTAAAAGGATACAAGTCCTAAACAATAGGTCTTGCATGGACCACCTCAAAGATTTATCACTATACTCAGTATCCTACAGTGTGCTTAGAGGTGACGTGTCTGGCATGCAAGGCATCCTCCGACCTAATACAGATGGACCTACTGAACATCAGCATGTCAAATGGCATCAGAAAAACTCAGTCCAGGTATCTAAACTGAATGTTGTGGAGAGATGGATATATATCACAGAGGCTACCACTGTTCCAGAACAGACTATCCATTCAAGTAAAACAAAGCTCATTCCTGTCCACATTCAAATGCAACTTGGATCTAAGGATGGGTAATAGAAAATGTACTCCAGAATTGCACCTCATGCCACTAATGGATCGAGGCAGTTCCTAAATGCTGCATCCCTTACATGGGTCACCTCAAATTATCTATGGTATGATCACAGTTATTTTCACTAGGGCTAATATACAATTATCAGCCATGGGATAGGTAAGACCAATCAGGAAATGTTAATTCAAGCACCAAAAGGGAATTGGCTAAGCTTAAAATGTCCTCCAAGTGAACGTATGTTGTGGTAGTAAATAGTTTTAAAAAATTGCACGTTTTAGATCACTAAGTGCCCCTCTCATCCTCCACCCCCCCCACCCCCAGTCTTCAACAGCTTCCAGTGCCTGTGAAATAGTGTTTCACACCGCTTTATATGTGGGGAGGGTAATCTATTCTGGAGATGAGGGAGATGCTGGGAAATGAAGCTGTCTCTTCACCATGTTTTATAGATTTACTGAACTAGGATTAGATCCCTTGTTCTGATATTTGTGAGACTGTTTGATTTGTAAAGGTACACGAGATGTTGAGATGTTGGACTTCCAGGTCCCAGATTGCTCAAACAACAAGACATAAGTCTACTTTGAGGATTCTATAAGACATAGAAAAGAGGGATAGTGATTCTTGTATTTTCTGGTAGCTTAAGGATTTTAAATCTGTGATTATCTTTGTTAGGAATCTTTGGATTCTTTCCAACTTTTTGGTATGTCTGGAGAGGTACATCCCAAAGTGTGCATTATATTCTGTAAATTATCTGATCGGTGCAACAGTAACATCTTTGGAGCTGGATAATCCATCCATCCATCCACAATCCCTTTTTCCCATTTTTCACATGGTGCTGGGGTGTTACCTCAACAATGGCAATCTAGAGCCAGTGTTCATACCACTGTGTAGCTAGCCCTGATGTGTTTGTTACATACTGACACACGCACACACACACACACACACACACACACACACACACACAAAACCACCTATGGCCAATTTAGAGTTCCCAATCCACCTACTCCATGTCTTTGGAATGTTTGAAGAAACCGGAGCACCTGGAGAAAACTCACA